>NC_059214.1:60873839-60949925 GCF_020615455.1 Coregonus clupeaformis
TGTAACTGGACGTTCTAAATATGTTTGACCGTACGCTGCAGGGACCACTGTAGAAAGATCACATCCATGGGTTTGTACGTGTTAAGCCTATCCCAAACCTTAACCCTTACCTTAACCATTCGGAGTTAATGCCTAACCTTAAGATTTCGGAGTTAATGCCTAACCTTAAGATTTACGAGTTAATGCCTAAATTTTACCCTAACCTTAAAAATTCTGAGTTAATGCCTAAACTTAACCTGAAACACTTCAAAATGTGATATTTGCAACACCTTCAAAATTAGACGTTTGAGAAACATGGATGAACATCTAATTCTGACGTGAGACTGTGAGAGCTAGTTGGGAAGAGAGGCCCAGATAGTTATAGTTATTTTCTGTGTGTGTGCATGCGTGCGTGAGAGAGAGAGAGAGAGAGAGAGAGAGAGAGAGAGAGAGAGAGAGAGAGAGAGAGAGAGAGAGAGAGAGAGAGAGAGAGAGAGAGAGAGAGAGAGAGAGCAGACATACACTCCTCAGGTCAGTAGTTGTCCGTTGGAGTGTGTGACCTGCAATCTGTTGGCCATGCCTCTGTAACCTGGGTAATTAGAGACCTGCCCCCTGTTAGGAGCTATAAAAAAAACACACATACATGTTACTGACCATAATCCCAGAGCACCTTCATAAGTATCAGACCGCAATACAGATGGATGTGTGTGACAACTTCTTGTTCTAACTTACTCTGTTGTTTATCTGACTATAATGGCCGATAGCTGTATTGACCAAAGGTAATGTAACCTCATGGTTCTTACTAGTCCACATGTTTACTTCACTGTATTGCCAGTAGCCATATTGACCAAATCGAATGGTTCTAACTAGCTACCTTGTCTACAGGACACTAAGCACATTTCGAGGCACACTCCTTAGTACACTGGCTTCTCTGTGTGAGGGTCCATCCATCATCGGGCTGAGACAGGGCTGAGGACTATGGGTAATGGAGCATGGCTAATGTTATTAGCACCGGGACACAAACACTCTGTGGGGAATCAAAGACAAGGCGCTCGTTTGGGGGGGGGAACAGAATCCCAGAGGACCAACTTCCTGCCGCATGAGCAGACCGGCTCTCCCTAGGCGG
Source organism: Coregonus clupeaformis (assembly GCF_020615455.1). NCBI lineage: Eukaryota > Metazoa > Chordata > Actinopteri > Salmoniformes > Salmonidae > Coregonus > Coregonus clupeaformis. The sequence continues at coordinate 60,874,945 of NC_059214.1, forward strand.
GGGAAGTGTTAGGCAGCAGGACGCAAGCTCTCCTAACACACACACACACACACACACACACACATGCACACGCACACTCACAAACTAGCTTTCCCAACACATGAGGGAGTGGTCTGCAGGGGTCTCTAGTCCATAAACAAATTGATATGGAGGGGCACAACTGCACCCCTATTCACCAACTCAACCCCACCCCCTCAACACAGCAGAGAGACAAAATAGCCTGATAGACTATGTTCTCTCTCTCCCTCCACTTTTTCTCACTCTTCCTCCCTCTCCCTCCCAACCCCTCTCTCCATCTCTTCCTATGTCCCTCTCCCTCCATCCCACCCTCCTTTCTCGCTCTAGGTCTGCTGTGCTGGTGTCTATGGGGAGAAGCAGTGAACAAAGCTATGGTGCTGAGGAACCCTTATGGGACAAAGCAGCTTTCTAGACTCTCTGCATACATGCATGCCACAGGGACAATGAGGCATTTATTAGGGAGGCCAGCATCTGACACAAACACACATACACACACACTGGCTTACTGGGAGCTAGGGAACACTGGAGCAATGGGGCTGCAGTCTGGGAGAGCTGTGACTGACACCAGGGCTGTGAGTGTGTGTGTGTGTGTCTGTGTGAGCATGTGTCTGTAGATGCTGGCGTGTGTATATGTGTTGTTTGTTGTTGGGTTGTTGTCACCATATGGTGATGCAGAAGTATAGGAAACAGAACACTAGTTTGACACTGTACATCTCCCAGCCATGCATACAAAACAGACTGGCTGCACAGTATACAATAAAGATGTGATTACATTCCCAATCAAAATTGACTTTGTCTTAAATGTCTCCGTACGCTTGGCTAACTTCCAATACACAGACACATATCTGCTTACTGAACGCTCTGGTTTGAATGCTGGTGAGGTTCTTCTTTGGTTGGTTGACTGTGTGTGTGTGTGTGTGTGTGTGTGTGTGTGTGTGTGTGTGTGTGTGTGTGTGTGTGTGTGGCCCAGCCATGCATGGAGCGCCTTTGCATTCTGTTCAAGAGGAGCTGCAGACTTACATAATGGCATTCTAAAGACTATATGCACACACACACACACACACACACACACACACACACACACACACACACACACACACACACACACACACACAGTAGGGGTGACATCATTGAGACATTCCACATTTGTTGAGAGAAACACAGAGATCTAGGTTTTCAGAAGAGGGGGAGGGAAAGAGGAAGGAAGAGGAGGGGAAAGAGGGTAGGAGAAATGGCAAGAGCCCACTAGCCTCCAGCCTATAGCATGTGTATACCATGAATGTCCTGGCATGGATAAGGCGGCGGCTCTGGTCTCAGTGCTGAGTAGGAGCTCAGGCAGTAGGCTGTAGGCCAACGGTGCATGTTCCTGGGTTCCCATCTATTTATTTAGAGGTTCAGAATCAGATATATTTATTTTATTTTATTTGCCTAATTGTGTAGCATTTAGTTTACCAGGAACTTGTGATAAAAACAGTTAGAACACAAAAACCCTACACATATTACTGGCATACCTTTTGGCTGCTAGTTGAGGATGAGTTAACACGTGCACGCTATGTGTTATTTTCAACCTTAGGCCTACATAAAGGTGTAGGATATTAATTTGATCACTCTGTTGTTGCAGGAAATGTCAAGGTCTATTCAAGTTTTAAAAAGGCTTCTAAAGTTTGTAATTTCCACTTTAAAATGTCAGACTTGATTTGCCCTACCTACAACTGTATCAACCCCTACAAAAATGTCAATTCATCATAATCCACACTATAATTTACATTTCCTGTTGCTGCAGGATTATTTTCCTGCTGTAAGAAACTGATCAGATTAAGAGCCTACACTTGTAGCAATTCTTGTTTTCTTTATCCCTGCTTGCTAAAACAAACATGAGTTTGTTTTGAACTTATTAATCATACATTAACTTATTATACATGATATTTTTTATCATAAGATCATACAATCTGATTGTATTAATCATACATTCCAAATATGTGTCAGTATGTGCTTACATTTTGTTTTCACTAGGTTGGTGATCCCTGTCTGTCTCTCTGTCTCTCTCTCTCTTTCTCTCCCCAATTGTTGTTGCTAGGAGACTGAAGCATCGTCTGGCAAGGGCTGCCGGTGCTCTGGTACTAGATGTATTTTTTTCCTCCCTCTCTCTCTCTCTCGCTCTCTCAGTATGACTCTGAGGGATCAGGAGTAAGACAAACTCGTTTCAAGTGCTCAAATAACTGCAAGATTTGCGCGACTCACATTCTAAATAAAGTAAGTAATTAGTATTTTTAATCGTAAGTAACTTGTATTTTTTTTTATCTCTGGAGATTGGATTTAAAATGTGGCCATTTGCAAGAACGCATAGGCCTACGTAGGAGCATTTTTGACAGGTAGTCCACATGCGCGCGCTAAGGCAAGTTCAATTAAATGTTGACCGAATGAGGTGAGTAAAATAAAAATGTATGTTGTGGTGTGCGTTGTATTTACAGACACGCAATCATATCTGCATCCTTCATCATCATCAGATATTTGATTAATGCCAGTTCTCTTTCTAGACTAGAGAAAAAACAACTTGTCAGAGAAACGAAGGTTAATTGGAGTTTCAGAATGTCTGTAAAAGATGGCCATATCGGAGAAAAACGAAAGAAAAGTAATATTTTCTTGCGTAGCAGTAGCAGTGTTTTTCCGCAGCGTCGAGAAGTTATTTTGGCTGTTGTATAATTCGTTAAGCTACAGACACCAAATGGACAGAGGATTCCACGAAACCAAACTAATAAACGATGTGTGAAGGGGTAATAACTGCTTTCTAACCTCGGTGATATATTTGATGGATACAGTTACTGATGAGTTCATACAAGTATTTTGTTTAATTGTATGTTCCACCGACAAACTGCACCAGAACGCATCGATTTACGCACCCATCAATCTGCGGTGTGCTCCGCGACTGTGCCCTCCTTGTCAGCAGGTGAGCGAGCACGCGCGTTTGCGTACGTTCCTGTCTTTTCTCCCACGCAGCTATGGGATTTGGCAGGAGGTTGTATCTAGTCAATGGTGTCGACAAACACAAACTCATGTATGTGTTGTTATAGTTAGTTGGAGGTAGGCTAGCTGGATCTTGATTCAGAGAAGTGAACCGGACAGTGTCCTGGTATTAGGAGAGTTTTCTGTTGCCTCGGTGTTTCTCTGCTGCCTCTCAGGACTTTTGACTGACAGACAAGGGGTTCTATTTTAAGAAACCTAACGCAGTGGTAAATTGAAGCACAGGCTGTAGCGCTACAGGTTCAGGGGTGTGTCAGAAATACACTACATGACCAAAAGTATGTGGACACCTGCTCGTCGAACATCTCATTCCAAAATCATGGCCATTAATATGGAGTTGGTCCCCCCTTTGCTGCTATAACAGCCTCCACTCTTCTGGGAAGGCTTTCCACTAGATGTTGGACATTGCTGCGGGGACTTGCTTCCATTCAGCAACAAGAGCATTAGTGAGGTCGGGCACTGATGTTGGGTGATTAGGACTGGCTCGCAGTCTGCGTTCCAATTCATCCCAAAGGTGTTCGATGGGGTTGAGGTCAGGGCTCTGTGCAGGCCAGTCAAGTTCTTCAACAAACCATTTCTGTATGGACCTCGCTTTGTGCATGGGGGCATTGTCATGCTGAAACAGGAAAGGGCCTTCCCACAACTGTTGCCACAAAGTTGGAAGCACAGAATTGTCTAGAATGTAATTGTATGCTATAGCGTTAAGATTTCCCTTCACTGGAACTAGTGGGCCTTGCCCGAACCATGAAAAACAGCCCCAGATCATTATTCGTCCTCCACCAAACTTAACAGTTGGCACTATGCATTCGGGCAGGTAGCGTTCTCCTGGCATCCGCCAAACCCAAATTGGTCCGTCAGACTGCCAGAATGTGAAGCGTGATTCATCACTCCAGAGAACGGGTTTCCACTGCTCCAGAATCCAATGGCGGAGCGCTTTACACCACTCCAGCCAACGCTTATCATTGCACATGGTAATTTTAGGCTTGTGTGCGGCTGCTCGGCCATGGAAACACATTTCATGAAGCTCCTGACAAACAGTTCTTGTGCTAACGTTGCTTCCAGAGGCAGTTTGGAACTCGGTAGTGAGTGTTGCAACCGAGGACAGACGATTTTTACGCGTTACGTGCTTCAGCACTCCGCGGTCCTGTTCTGTGAGCTTGTGTGGCCTACCACTTCGCGGCTGAGCCGTTGTTGCTCCTAGACATTTCCACTTCACAATAATTGCACTTACAGTTGACCGGGGCAGCTCTAGCATGGCAGAAATTTGACAAACTGACTTGTTGGAAAGGTGGCATCCTATGACGGTGCAACGTTGAAAGTCACTGAGCTCTTCAGTAAGGCCATTCTACTGCCAATGTTTGTCTATGGAGATTGTATGGCTATGTGCTCGATTTTATAAACCTGTCAGCAACGGATGTGGCTGAAATAGCCGAATCCACTAATTTGAAGGGGTGTCCACATACCTTTGTATATATAGTATATGTTTCCTATTTTCTCTATCGCAATTATCAGCGCACTTGCTGGCATTGGCGCAAAACGGCTGGTTTTTGATGAATAAACAAGTTGTGGGTGCGTCAAGGCTTGGCCCCTCACTGGCCAATCAGAATGTGCTCCATGGCGAAATATGTGGTTGCTTCAAGTTGTGAAATATGTGGTGTCTTCAAGTTGTGTATATATGGTCTTTTATGTATTGCCTTGGATTCAACTCCAATTCCATTGTTAGTCCGATATAGTTTGTTAAATGGCTTACAGAAACAAAATAACAAAATGTAGACCTATCTTTGCTAAATACCTTAACTTTAACCCATTTGCAGTCCATATTGTTCTAAGTAATTGCATGGCTTCAATAGCATGCACACTGATATATGGGCTAGGTCTACTGTAAATTGCATTATGGCTGAGCATGGACATGCCAAACATTGTCAATAAGCAAGATTAAATTCATTATTGATAAGGCCTAAAAAGAGAACAAATAATTATAATACAATTATAAACAAAACGAAACAACAACTTGTTTTAAATAGGCTATGTCACACTTACAGGCACCATCATTTCTCCCCATGGGCATATAATATGAAAACAACGCAGACTATGGAGAGTTTTATGCACATCCAAACTTTTCACAGTAGCTGGACAAAGATCCAATATAAAGAGAAAGGGAGAATGTCCACTCACCGTTATACTGCTCCCAAATAGGCATATGTTTTATGAACATAATTGGAACCATTTTACAGATCAGATCACAATCACACATCTCTAGAAGTTGCATTGCAATCACGCCACAGACGTTGTCACAATAATACCAGGTAGGTGAATCATTCTAACAAGTTTGGTTGTAATAAAATTAAGCGAAAAACAAGCAATCTGTTTTTTTTTTTAAACAACAACAACAACAATAAATAAATGTTAAATGTAATGATATCATAAAATCTCCAGGATAAAAAAGACACACATTGCTGTTGAACCAGCCATTGTTCTATTAGGCCTAAGGGAGGGCTTGGGTTTGGAACATATGAAACGGAAAACAAGCCAATTGTTACAGTTTAAAGATAACTTGTAAATACAAGGTTCACCGGTATTCACAGAGGTTCTCATCTCTCATTTCATGATGGGCATGGACACGTAGCCTACATCATGGAGGGGGTTTTACGTACGTCCAAAACGGGACCTGCATGGCTAAAATAATATGGGCCTGCCTACAATGCATAGATAAAAAGGGAATGTCAGCTCAATGTTTTACTCTCAAACTTTATATTTTAATAAAGCTTTGGTGATTAAGATTTATTTCCAAGCGGTCTCAGGAGCCAAACCCTTTATCGACAGTCTTGACTACTTCGCGATTGCATTGGGCAGGACAAAAACAAGCCATAATTGAGTGGAGGGGAGGCTATGCTTGGTTTTTAACCAAATAAAACAAAATGGGAAAAAACATATATTTTTTAATGTTTCTAAATGCAAAGTATAAAGGCACCAAAAGCACATTAGGCTACTCTTGTTCCATGTGCATATGGGCAGTGTGCGTCACAGCTGGATAGGCTGCGTCTCCGCTGTTAAAATTCATGCCATAACCAACTGTGTTACCGCTAAAACCAGATTTTGGTTGGTCTTAAATATCCCTATCAGCGCTGCCTCAAATTAGCACTTTGGATCATGTTTTGGAAATGCCAGTGCGCCAATTTTTACATGACGAAATTGCAAACTAACGTGCGTTTGACACTAGTGCCGCCTTAACGCCAGCCAAAAATAGAGCCCTAGATGTGTCAGTGTGTGTGCGTGTGCTGTAAGTGAATGAGTGTGTGTGTGTGTTTCTGACTTGTCTATGTGTGTCACAGGGTGTCTCTCCTAAAAGGGCTCTTTCACATCACATGGCTTTACCTGACTCTCCTGAGTGCTTTGCATTTCTGTGTGTGTGTGTCTGTGTGTCTGTGTGTGTGTGTGTGCGTGTGTGAGTATGTTTGGATAATGGATAAGTGTGTCTGTTCCGTACAGTATGGGTGTGTATGTGATGATACATAATTTATTTCCCCACTGTCTGTACAGAATTTGTATCTGTATGTTTGGTGTTGTCGGTTGGTTATACATCTCTGCCGCCATAAACCAGTTACTATTATATAAATCTATCACAATTAATAGTAGTAGGCTAGTTGAAATCTATCACTATTCTAAATCAAGTAGCTCACAGTGCATAGGCTTAAATTATTATTCTTAATAGTCGAGCTAACGGATGATCAGTAATTCAATCTGGAAACTTCCCAGTGGGTTGTTTAGAGAAAGAGAGGGAGCGAGAATGAGTGTGTGTGTGTTCATGTAATGACACAATATTGCTGTGTATGTGTGTGTGAATGGATATGGCCTTGTATAGGCTAGGCGTTTGTGTAGATGTGTATAGATGATGCATGTGTGTGCGTGCGTGCATGTATGGCCTTCTAGACTATATTTTCCATGCAGCGCTGTACTCTGTAGGCTGAATGCAGTACAGAGCCTCCATCACAACATTAGCAGTTCAACAGCATTCTCTCTACTCAGCACAGGGAAATAAGCCCCTCTCAACTGAATGTTCCTGTGTCAAAAAAAATAAAATAAAATATTCGTCGCATACACAGTTAAGCAGATGTTATAACAGGTGCAGGGAAATGCTTGTGTCACTAGCTCCTAACAGTGCAGTAAAACATGTCTAACTAAATAATAATCAAATAATAGTACACAAATAATAAATAAAACAAGAAGCAAGAAATCACAAGTGTCAGGACGAATCCAGTTATCAACCCTAATAACACTGTATCAGTAATCCAAGTGCAATCGATGCCTATATACACCAAAAGATATGCTGAGAATGATATGTACAGCATTATATACACTGAGTGTACAAAACATTAGGAACACCTGCTCTTTCCATGACATAGACTGACCAGGTCAATCCAGGTGAAAGCTATGATACCTTGTTAATGTCACTTGTCAAATCCACTTAAATCAATGTACTGTAGATGAAGGGGAAGAGACAGGTTAAAGAAGGATTTTTAAGCCTTGAGACAATTGAGACATGGATTGTGTATGTGTGCCATTCAGAGGGTGAATATGCAAGACAAAAGATTTGAATGCCTTTGAATTGAGTATGGTAGTAGGTGCCAGGCGCACCGGTTTGAATGTGTCAAGAACTGCAACGCTGCTGGGTTTTTCACACTCAACAGTTTCCCTTGTGTATCAAGAATGGTCCACCACCCAAAGTACATCCAGCTAACTTGACACAACTGTGGGAAGCATTGGAGTCACCATGGGCCAGCATCCCTGTGGAACGCGTTCAACACCTTGTAGAGTCCATACCCCGACTAATTGAGGCTGTTCTGAGGGCAAAAGGCGGTGCAACTCAATATTAGGAAGGTGTTAATAACGTTTTGTACACTCAGTGTAGCTCAGTTGGTAGAGCATGGAGCTTGCAACGCCAGGGTTGTGGGTTCGTTTCCCACGGGGGGGGGCCGGTATGAAAAAAAAATGTATGCACTAACTGTAAGTCGCTCTGGATAAGAACGTCTGCTAAATGACTAAAATGTAATACACATGAGCTATGTCAAGAATCCAGTATATAAAATCAAATATATGTGTATAACAAAACTAAATGCAATGTACAGTAGCAGATATATTAGAGTGAGGTATGTGAAGAATACAGTATGAGAATACAGTATGTAAATAAGAATCACATTTTATTTGCCACATGCGCCGAATACAACAGGTGTAGACATTACCGTGAAATGCTTACTTACAGTCCTTAACCAACAATGCATTTGTTTTTTAATAAAAACGTAAAATAAAACAACAACAACAAAAAAGTATTGAGAAAAAAAGAGCAGAAGTAAAATAAAATAACAGTAGGGAGGCTATATACAGGGGGGTACCGGTGCAGAGTCAATGTGCGGGGGCACCGGCTAGTTGAGGTAGTTGAGGTAATATGTACATATGGGTAGAGTTAAAGTGACTATGCATAAATAATTAACAGAGTAGCAGCAGCGTAAAAAGATGGGGTGGGGGTGGGGGGGCAGTGCAAATAGTCTGGGTAGCCATGATTAGCTGTTCAGGAGTCTTATGGCTTGGGGGTAGAAGCTGTTGAGAAGCCTTTTGGACCTAGACTTGGCGCTCCGGTACCACTTGCCGTGCGGTAGCAGAGAGAACAGTCTATGACTAGGGTGGCTGGAGTCTTTGACAATTTTGAGGGCCTTCCTCTGACACCTCCTGGTATAGAGGTCCTGGATGGCAGGAAGCTTGGCCCCAGGGATGTACTGGGCCGTACGCATTACCCTCTGTAGTGCCTTGCAGTCGGAGGCCGAGCAGTTGCCATACCAGGCGGTGATGCAACCAGTCAGGATGCTCTCGATGGTGCAGCTGTAGAACTTTTTGAGGGTCTGAGGACTCATGCCAAATCTTTTCAGTCTCCTGAGGGGGAATAGGCTTTGTCGTGCCCTCTTCACGACTGTCTTGGTGTGTTTGGACCATGATAGTTCGTTGGTGATGTGGACACCAAGGAACTTGAAGCTCTCAACCTGTTCCACTACAGCCCTGTCGATGAGAATGGGGGCGTGCTCAGTCCTCTTTTTTTTTCCTGTAGTCCACAATCATCTCCTTTGTCTTGGTCACGTTGAGGGAGAGGTTGTTATCCTGGCACCACACGGCCAGATCTCTGACCTCCTCCCTATAGGCTGTCTCATCGTTGTCGGTGATCAGGCCTACCACTGTTGTGTCGTCGGCAAACTTAATGATGGTGTTGGAGTCGTGCCTGGCCATGCAGTCATGGGTGAACAGGGAGTACAGGAGGGGACAGGATCTAGTTGCAGAGGGAGGTGTTTAGTCCCAGGATCCTTAGCTTAGTGATGAGCTTTGAAGGCACTATGGTGTTGAACGCTGAGCTGTAGTCAATGAATAGCATTCTCACGTAGGTGTTCCTCTTGTCCAGGTGGGAAAGGGCAGTGTGGAGTGCAATAGAGATTGCATCATCTGTGGATCTGTTGGGGCGGTATGCAAATTGGAGTGGGTCTAGGGTTCCTGGGATAATGGTGTTGATGTGAGCCATGACCAGCCTTTCAAAGCACTTCATGGCTACAGACGTCAGTGCTACGGGTCGGTAGTCATTTAGGCCGGTTATCTTAGTGTCCTTGGGCACTAAGCAGGTGGTCTGCTTGAAACATGTTGGTATTACAGACTCAGTCAGGGACATGTTGAAAATGTCAGTGAAGACACTTGCCAGTTGGTCAGCACATGCTCGGAGTACACGTCCTGGTAATCCGTCTGGCCCTGCGGCCTTGTGAATGTTGACCTGCTTAAAAGTCTTACTCACATCGGCTATGGAGAGCGTGATCACATAGTCATCCGGAACATCTGGTGCTCTCATGCATGCTTCAGTGTTGCTTGCCTCGAAGCGATCATAGAAGTGGTTTAGCTCGTCTGGTAGGCACTGGGTCACTGGGCAGCTCGCGGCTGTGCTTCCCTTTGTAGTCTGTAATAGTTTTCAAGCCCTGCCACATCCGACGAGCGTCAGAGCCGGTGTAGTACGATTCAATCTTAGTCCTGTATTGACTTTTTGCCTGTTTGATGGTTCGTTGGAGGGCATAGCGGGATGTCTTATAAGCGTCCGGGTTAGAGTCGCGCTCCTTGAAACCGGCAGCTCTACCCTATAGCTCAGTGCGGATGTTGCCTGTAATCCATGGCTTCTGGTTGGGGTATGTACGTACGGTCACTGTGGGGACGACGTCATCGATGCACTTATTGATGAAGCCAGTGACTGATGTGGTGTACTCCTCAATGCTATCTGAAGAATCCCGGAGCATTTTCCAGTCTGTGCTAGCAAAACAGTCCTGTAGCTTAGCATCTGCGTCATCTGACCACTTTTTTATTAACCGAGTGTGTATGAACAGTGTTACCAAAACGCAATGTACAGTAGTAGATGCATGTATATTACAATGTGAAGAATACAGTATATAAATACACAGCGTGATAAACAGTATAAAGGAAACAGTCCAGTGTTTGTCTCTATATACAGTGGGGTCCAACATTTTTGACACCCTCGATAAAGATGACCAACAATGACTGCTCAAAACAAATAATTCAAACACTGAAAAAGGGGAAATCACGTTGCAGTGTGTCTGTGTGTATGTGCATGTGTCTGTCTGTGTCTGTGTCTGTCTGTGTCTGTGCCTGTGCCTGTATCTGTGTCTGTGTGTGCACGCTTGGGCATATGTGTGTCTAATTTCCGGCTGCCGTACGTCTGTCCATCCGTCAGTCCTCACAGTCTGTCAGTCTTTTCATACAGTAGCCAGACAGGATAGGAGAGAGGGCTTGAGCATTGACATGAACAGCATTCCCACAAGGGAACAAATCCCTGAACTGGTTCTGTGTGTCACCTGATGGTGCGTTTATTGCTTTTTCTGGGATGACGAAAACAATGTAATGTCATGAATTCATATGGCGCCCATGCAGTTCAGTTGTAGTGGTGTTACACTAAACTGATATATGAGTGTGTTATGTTTGTAGAATGAGTCTGGAAAGTTGTTCACAGTCAGCATCGTGATAACTCTAATCTCTAATCTCTAATGATGTCAATGGTTCATGTTCAGTAAAATACAGCGCATATGATGCTGCAGTTTTAGGTGCAGTATCGTGTTATGCTTATGTAGTGTAGTGTGTGTGTGTTTGTATATGGACAGTGGGAGGGCTTTATTGACCAGAAGTCCTATGTTGCTCGATGCACTTAATGTTTCTTTGTAACACTTACACCGTTCTGCTCTGTCGAAGAAACAGAGAGACTACAAACCACTGCTGCTGCATGTAGCGCAACACTTAACAACACACACACCACAAGAGATGGTTTGGAGAATGCCCCCCCTCTCTCTCTCTCTCTCTCTCTCTCTCTCTCTCTCTCTCTCTCTCTCTCTCTCTCTCTCTCTCTCTCTCTCTGTGTGGTCTAAGGTAGTGAAAGAGTAGTGGGACAACCGGATATCCCTAGAAAAACAGAAGAAAAGCATAACCTGATATCCTGGGTCCGTTCAACGTACATGCATAATGTAAGCTCGCACCGGACACAGGGCATGTAACATCTGTTGCTCTTCAGAAGAAAAAGGAGTAGGCGAGAAGGGAAATAGCTCAAAAGCTAAGGAACTCCCTGCTGAAAATAACAGCATAGACCAGCATAAATTTCAAGCTGGTCCATGCTAGTCTATGTTGGTCAGTGCTGGTCAGATGCTGGTCAAGCTGGTCTGACCAGCATGGTCTAGCTGGTTCTGCTGGCTGACCAGCATGGTCTAGCTGGTTATGTTGGCAGACCAAGCTGGTCTTTGTTGTAAAAAAATTGTGCCAACTGTTAGTGGAAGTGTTGTACCAGTTTAAGTGGTTTTATTGTACTTCTGTCACAACGAGCCTCACTCAGCTTAGGCAGTAAGATGTGTCCCGGTAACCGGCTGGCACCCAGTGCTGGACCGCACACATTACAAATAGACCCAGGGAACAACCGCTATCGTGAATGTTGTCATACCCACCAGCCAGTCATAGGTACCGGTGCCACAGCACCTTGTAACTCAGCTGGAAGAGGGACAGAAAGCTCTGAAAACTGACCCCTTCTGTGGTAATTGAATCTAATTCTCTTGAATGAAACCAATCGCTTATAGAACCCATAACCTGTATCACTAGGCACCTCATATGGACTTTGGGCAGGAATCAGCATTGAATCCCAGTAATGAGCCTCCTATGGGGAGGATGCCCCTTGTGGACAGAGAGTGAATTGCCCAACTTATTACTCTCACCCTGGGGAGATTGATATACCCTTTGAACCCTGGAATGTGGGGCAACAGAGGGCGCATTAAATATGGACAAGACAACAACACAACATACTAGACATACAAGGAAACAAATTAATTTGGGCATGGTCGCGAACCCGGCTTGTTAGCCTTCGTTGTTTTGGTCACGTTAGCAATCGTACTTATTGATATAGCCAGGCCAAGCAATCCGAAGAATAACTAATTGTTTGTGATTAGGAAACTTACGAAAACAAATACAAACTTCAGCACACAATGTCCATGGGGTGAACACGCTCTACCACTAAGGGACAGTTTAGTTGGCGAAACGTCTCATTTTCTAATTGTTTGTTTTGTAGCGTGAATCGTTTCTGTTCACACCGAGGTGAAGAGCGGAATAATTGAAGGAATGAATCCGAGCTTCACGCTTATCACCTGTGGAAGGCGGGGCATCCAGCAAGGAGCAGATTTCATTGGCCTTGTCAGGTGTGAATTTAGCTCCTTCAACCAAAGTCGCAAGAGTGCGACTCCCCATAGTGTGTTGTACCGAAGTTGACTGACTGAAAGGGAACAGGGGTGTCAATCAATTTGACCCCTACCTTTTTGAGAGAAAAAAAGATTACTTGTTAAACAAAATCTCTTTCTCTGAGCAATTGTATTAGTATAAAATAATATAAGATCCCAATTGTTGCTCATCTTTATCAAGGGTATCAATAATTTCGGACCCCACTATATATATTATGTCCAGAACATCCTGCCTTGTGCTGTCCCTACCAGCCCCATTCAGAATCGAGATAAGTGCACTGATCTCAGTCATTCATGTAAATCATTAATTGATGTCAACGGGAGACTTGGGATGAGGAATGGGAGGAAATGTGGGTTAAGCACATGGATCTCAAGTCAGAATACCATCCTAAGCGAGTTGCGATTGCAAAATCAGTCAGCAATAAACCCTCTGAAGCTCAGTTGGTAGAGCATGGTGTTTGCAACTCCAGGGTTGTGGTTTCGATCCCCACGGGGGGCCAGTATGAAAAAAGTATGAAAATGTATGTACTCACTAACTGTAAGTTGCTCCGGATAAGAGCGTCTGCTAAATGACTAAAATGTAAATGCAGGGGTGTTGCTACAAAGATCATTGTGTTGATTCAGATCATGTCCAGGTTTGTTTATTTTGACTTTGGACAACCAAGTGAGTGTCTAGTATTTATTTAGTACTGACCCAAAACACTTGTTCCTGTGCAGATCTAATCACCTGAAAAAATAACTGATGAAGGCCAAAAGCCAAAATGCATTGGTTCTACTTTTAGCAATAAATAAGCTTTTTTATTGAATTCCATTGTCCTCCAAGTGTTACTGAATCTCATCTCTCCTTCAGTTTGCTCCTCAATTCATGCACCTTGGTTGGAAAGCGAGGTAGCGGCAGTGATCCCTTCCTTTTGCACCAGATCTAATCAACTCAAAGCTGGCTGTGGCTTTAGACACTGACAGGTCTGACAGATCTAGTGACTCGATGATAGATACATCCCTACTGCTACCAATGCAGTAGAGCAGGGATGGGCAACTGGCGGCCCGCGGGCCGGCCTCCCTTTTGAAGGCCCTTGGATCAATTTCACACAAAAAAACTCAGTCGGGGTCTCTATTTATTATTGAGAGTTACAATAATAGAATACACAATGTGCAATTTTGATATTTGGTTGTGCATCAGCAGTTTTTCTCTTCTTATGTCAGTCACTGATAGTCAGTCAATTAGCCCATGTCAGGTAAATTTTTATTTATTGCCAAGTTAGTTTAGCGGCCAGTTATCAAAACCTGTTATCATGGTTGAATTACCGTCCGGGGGGCGCCAATTGAAGAAATTATATTAAAAACTGCAAGCTTTTCTCTCCACCCTATGGATGTGGGTACGCAGACCCCAGATCTTTTGTGGCCACCACCCCCATCAAAGTTGCCCATCCCTGCACTAGAGTTTATATGGTATTAGATTAGTCTAATAAGGGTTAAGTTATAATGTGCATCATTTCTCACCATTAAACCATCCTAATCAATAATCAATGATGTGTGCTGTGGTCCTTAACGCCCTGCTGACCCCTACACAGAGCAGGGCTTGTTAGACTAACGATCAGGCCTGACATGGCCAATATACCACGGCTAAGGGCTGTTCTTATGCACAACGCAACACGGAGTGCCTGGACACAGCCCTTAGTCGTGGTATATTGGCCATATATCACAAACCTCCAAGGTGCCTTATTACTATTATAAACTAGTTACCAATGTAATTAGAGCAGTAAAAATACATGTTTTTTCATACCCGAGGTATACGGTCTGATATAGCACGGCTGTCAGCCAATCAGCATTCAGGGCTCGAACCACTTAGTTTATAATAAATAGATAAATACTAATGGTAATGACAATGTGTGTGTGTGTGTGCGTGCGTGTGCATCCATGTGTGTGTGTGTGTGTGTGTGTTTGTGTGTGTTGTTAAGTGGTGAACTACATCTAGCAGCAGTGGTTTGTAGTTACTCTTTTTGTGAATGTTACAGAGACACATCAAGCCTACCAGAAATGCAGGACACACACTCACACAGTCAGGGGCACTAGCAGGCAACTCGTCTTGGAGTAATAGCCAACAACGATCTCTCGTCTCCAGCCGCCAGCCCCCCTCACTCTCACCCCAGGAGTTAACCCTTCACCCAGTCAGTGTCCTGACTACTCATCAGGCAAAGTGTTACTACAGAGACAGGTCATAGTGGTGTGCAGACACCCCAGGTTAAAATATACAGCCTGTGAATTCCATTGATTATTTATGTAGGCCTATTTTGTCTTGCACTAGTATACACATTGGCACCCTCGTTCCCCAACCATATAATTACTAATCATAGAACAGACATTCTCATTCAAAACAACCATAACAATAAATAGGCCTATATTGCACCGCCATATTGGGCACATGAATGTTAGAGTTGATTCCATTCTATTAGTTCTAAATTGTCTGGCCATGACCTGTGACCCACAGGGCGCTGACTGTGAGGCCTGATTGTTACTCTAACAAGCCCAGCTCTGTGTAGGGGTCAATAGGGCATTAAGGACCACAGCACACATGATTGATTATTGATTAGGATGGATGAATGGTGATAAATGATGTGCATTGTAAGTATTAACCCTTATTAGACTAATCTGATAACATACTACCTCTAGTGCATTGGTAGGAGCAGTATCTATCATCGAGTCACTAGCTCTGTCAGATCTGTCATTGTCTGAAGCAACAGCCAGCTTTGAGTTGATTAGATCTGCTGCAAAGGGAAGGGATCACTGCTGCTACCAAGCTTTCCAACCAAGGTGCAAGTATTGAGAAGCAAACTGAAGGAGAGAGGAAATTGAGCAACATTTGGAAGACAATGGAATACAAAATAAAAAAAGCTTCTTATTGCTAAAAGTAGAACCAACGCTTTCATCAGGTTGTTTTTGTTGTAGATTAGATCTACTAAATAAATACTAGAGCCTCACTTGGTTGTCCAAAGTCAAAACAGAACACATATTTTAACAGACACACCTGGACATGATCCGAAACAACACAATAATCTTTACAGCAACAGTACTGCATTTCTGGCTGATTTTTTGCAATCACAACATGATCAGGACGGTATTCTGACTTGAGATTCATGCACTTAACCCATATTTCCTCCCATTCCTCCTCCCAAGTCTCCCATTGACATCAATTAATGATTTACATGAATGACTGAGATCAGTGCACTTATCTCGATTCTGAATAGGGCTGTTAGGGACAGCACAGTGCAGAATGGTCTGGAGTGTACAAAACATTAGTAACACGTGCTCTTTCTATGACATAGACTGACCAGGTGAATCCAGGTGAAAGGAATGATCCCTTATAGATGTCACCTGTTAAATCCACTTCAATCAGTGTACAGTGAGGGAAAAAAGTATTTGATCCCCTGCTGATTTTGTACGTTTGCCCACTGGCAAAGAAATGATCAGTCTATAATTTTAATGGTAGGTTTATTTGAACAGTGAGAGACAAAATCCAGAAAAACGCATGTAAAAAATGTTATAAATTGATTTGCATTTTAATGAGGGAAATAAGTATTTGATCCCCTCTCAATCAGAAAGATTTCTGGCTCCCAGGTTTCTTTTATACAGGTAACGAGCTGAGATTAGGAGCACACTCTTAAAGGGAGTGCTCCTAATCTCAGCTTGTTACCTGTATAAAAGACACCTGTCCACAGAAGCAATCAATCAATCAGATTCCAAACTCTCCACAATGGCCAAGAACAAAGAGCTCTCCAAGGATGTCAGGGACAAGATTGTAGACCTACACAAGGCTGGAATGGGCTACAAGACCATCGCCAAGCAGCTTGGTGAGAAGGTGACAACAGTTGGTGTGATTATTCGCAAATGGAAGAAACACAAAATAACTGTCAATCTCCCTCGGCCTGGGGCTCCATGCAAGATCTCACCTCATGGAGTTGCAATGATCATGAGAATGGTAAGGAATCAGCCCAGAACTACACGGGAGGATCTTGTCAATGATCTCAAGGCAGCTGGGACCATAGTCACCAAGAAAACAATTAGTAACACACTACGCCGTGAAGGACTGAAATCCTGCAGCGCCCACAAGGTCCCCCTGCTCAAGAAAGCACATATACAGGCCCGTCTGAAGTTTGCCAATGAACATCTGAATGATTCAGAGGAGTACTGGGTGAAAGTGTTGTGGTCAGATGAGACCAAAATCGAGCTCTTTGCCATCAACTCAACTCGCCGTGTTTGGAGGAGGAGGAATGCTGCCTATTACCCCAAGAACACCATCCCCACCGTCAAACATTACATTTACATTTACATTTTAGTCATTTAGCAGACGCTCTTATCCAGAGCGACTTACAGGAGCAATTAGGGTTAAGTGCCTTGCTCAAGGGCACATTTACGTCATTTAGCAGACGCTCTTATCCAGAGCGACTCACAAATTGGTGCATTCACCCTATAGCCAGTGGGATAACCACTTTACAATTATTTTTTTTTGGGGGGTAGAAGGATTACTTAATCCTATCCCAGGTATTCCTTAAAGAGGTGGGGTTTCAAATGTCTCCGGAAGGTGGTGAGTGACTCCGCTGTCCTGGCGTCGTGAGGGAGCTTATTCCACCATTGGGGTGCCAGAGCAGCGAACAGTTTTGACTGGGCTGAGCGGGAACTATGCTTCCGCAGAGGAAGGGGAGCCAGCAGGCCAGAGGTGGATGAACGCAATGCCCTCGTTTGGGTGTAGGGACTGATCAGAGCCCGAAGGTACAGAGGTGCCGTTCCCCTCACTGCTCCATAGGCAAGCACCATGGTCTTGTAACGGATGCGAGCTTCAACTGGAAGCCAGTGGAGTGTGCGGAGGAGGGGGTGACGTGAGAGAACTTGGGAAGGTTGAACACCAGACGGGCTGCGGCGTTCTGGATGAGTTGTAGGGGTTTAATGGCACAGGCAGGGAGGCCAGCCAACAGCGAGTTGCAGTAATCCAGACGGGGAGATGACAAGTGCCTGGATTAGGACCTGTGCCGCTTCCTGTGTAAGGCAGGGTCGTACTCTCCGAATGTTGTAGAGCATGAACCTGCAGGAGCGGGTCACCGCCTTGATGTTAGCGGAGAACGACAGGGTGTTGTCCAGGGTCACGCCAAGGCTCTTCGCACTCTGGGAGGAGGACACAACGGAGTTGTCAACCGTGATGGCGAGATCATGGAACGGGCAGTCCTTCCCCGGGAGGAAGAGCAGCTCCGTCTTGCCAGGGTTCAGCTTGAGATTGGTGATCCGTCATCCATACTGATATGTCTGCCAGACATGCAGAGATGCGATTCGCCACCTGGTTATCAGAAGGGGGAAAGGAGAAGATTAGTTGTGTATCGTCAGCGTAGCAATGATAGGAGAGGCCATGTGAGGATATGACAGAGCCAAGTGACTTGGTGTATAGGGAGAAAAGGAGAGGGCCTAGAACTGAGCCCTGGGGGACACCAGTGGTGAGAGCACGTGGTGCGGGAGACAGCTTCTCGCCACGCCACTTGGTAGGAGCGACCGGTCAGGTAGGACGCAATCCAGGAGTGAGCCGCGCCGGAGATGCCCAGCTCGGAGAGGGTGGAGAGGAGGATCTGATGGTTCACAGTATCAAAGGCAGCAGACAGGTCTAGAAGGACAAGAGCAGAGGAGAGAGAGTTAGCTTTAGCAGTGCGGAGAGCCTCCGTGACACAGAGAAGAGCAGTCTCAGTTGAATGACCAGTCCAGAAACCTGACTGGTTTGGATCAAGAAGGTCATTCTGAGAGAGATAGCAAGAGAGTTGGCTAAAGACGGCACGCTCAATAGTTTTGGAAAGAAAAGAAAGAAGGGATACTGGTCTGTAGTTGTTGACATCAGTGGGATCGAGTGTTGGTTTTTTGAGAAGGGGAGCAACTCTCGCTCTCTTGAAGACGGAAGGGACATGGCCAGCGGTCAAGGATGAGTTGATCAGCGAGGTGAGGTAGGGGAGAAGGTCACCGGAGATGGTCTGGAGAAGAGAGGAGGGGATGGGGTCAAGCGGGCAGGTTGTTGGGCGGCCTGCAGTCACAAGTCGCAGGATTTTATCTGGAGAGAGAGGGGAGAAAGAAGTCAAAGCATAGGGTAGGGCAGTGTGAGTAGGACCAGCAGTGTCATTAGACTTAACAAACGAGGATCGGATGTCGTCAACCTTCTTTTCAAAGTGGTTGACAAAGTCATCCACAGAGAGAGATGAGGGGGGATTCAGGAGGGAGGAAAATGTGGCAAAGAGCTTCCCTAGGGTTAGAGGCAGATGCTTGGAATTTAGAGTGGTAGAAAGTGGCCTTAGCAGCAGAAACAGATGAAGAAAATGTAGAGAGGAGGGAGGGAAAAGATGCCAGGTCGGCAGGGAGTTTAGTTTTCTTCCATTTCCGCTCCGCTGCCCGGAGCTCTGTTCTGTGAGCTCGCAATGAGTCATCAAGCCACGGAGCTGGAGGGGAGGACCGAGCCGGCCGGGAGGATAGGGGACACAGAGAGTCAAAGGATGCAGAAAGGGAGGAGAGGAGGGTTGAGGAGGCAGAATCAGGAGATTGGAGGGAGAAGGATTGAGCAGAGGGAAGAGATGATAGGATGGAAGAGGAGAGAGTAGTGGGAGAGAGAGAGCGAAGGTTGCGGCGGCGCATTACCATCTGTGTAGGGGCAGAGTGAGTAGTGTTGGAGGAGAGCGAGAGAGAAAAGTAAACAAAGTAGTGGTCGGAGACATGGAGGGGAGTTGCAGTGAGATTAGTAGAGGAGCAGCATCTAGTAAAGATAAGGTCAAGCGTATTGCCTGCCTTGTGAGTAGGGGGGGACGGTGAGAGGGTGAGGTCAAAAGAGGAGAGGAGTGGAAAGAAGGAGGCAGAGAGAAATGAGTCAAATGTGGACATAGGGAGGTTGAAATCCCCCAAAACTGTGAGGGGTGAGCCATCCTCAGGAAAGGAACTTATCAAGGCGTCAAGCTCATTGATGAACTCTCCAAGTGAACCTGGAGGGCGATAGATGACAAGGATATTAAGCTTAAATGGGTAGTGACTGTGACAGCATGGAATTCAAATGAGGAGATAGACAGGTGGGTTAGGGGAAAAATTGAGAATGTCCACTTGGGAGAGATGAGGATTCCTGTGCCACCACCCCTCTGACCAGATGCTCTCGGGGTATGCAAGAACACATGGTCAGACGAGGAGAGAGCAGTAGGAGTAGCAGTGTTTTCAGTGGTAATCCATGTTTCCGTCAGCGCCAGGAAGTCGAGGGACTGGAGGTTAGCATAGGCTGGGATGAAGTCAGCTTTGTTGGCAGCAGAACGGCAGTTCCAGAGGCTGCCTGAGACCTGGAACTCCAGGTGTGGGGTGCGTGCAGGGACCACCAGGTTAGAGAGGCAGCAGCCACGCGGTGTGAGGCGTTTGTGTAGCCTGTGCAGAGAGGAGAGAACAGGGATAGGCAGAGGCATAGTTGACAGGCTGTAGCAAATGGCTACAATAATGCAGAGGAGATCGGAATGAAATGAACTAAACATCTGGAAGAAGAGAGAGCAGGGCCTCCCTCACCAAAACTTCCACCTCAGAAACTATAATTGTTTCACTGAACCACCCGAACAAAAACTCTCCCAACTTCCACTTTTAGAAATCAGAATTGTTGTGAACCACAGCGGTTCAATGTTTAAAGGAGTAGACTCAACCCACTTTATTCAGCTAGCTAACTATGACACCATAGCTAACTAGCATGCTAGCATCCAATAACACACAGTTTAGCACCAACACTTGGTCACAACAAACCACCAATAGTGTGTTAACACACTAAGCAGATAATTCGTGTCCGTGTCTAGTTCCTTTCATAACGCAGCAATAATTAAACGTTGGCTAGCTTAGCACAAATATATTGTATTTAGCTGCCACAGTACAGCACACAATGGCTACTGTGTTGACTCTGTTCGAAAAAACGGCTAGCTAGCTAGCTTCGTGCTACACCGAAGACAATGCCAACCTACAGTAACTACCCACAACAGCCCACGATGCCTAACTATGACACCATAGCTAACTAGCATGCTAGCATCCAATAACACACAGTTTAGCACCAATACTTGGTTACAACAAACTACCAATAGTGTGTTAACACACTAAACAGATAATTCGTGTCCGTGTCTAGTTCCTTTCATAACGCAGCAAAAATTAAACTTACCTCCTGCTAGAGAAAACACAACCATATCTATATGGAGGTGGAAACATTATGCTTTGGGGGTGTTTTTCTGCTAAGGGGACAGGACAAATTCCCCGCATCAAAGGGATGATGGACGGGGCCATGTATCGTCAAATATTGGGTGAGAACCTCCTTCCCTCAGCCAGGGCATTGAAAATGGGTCGTGGATGAGTATTCCAGCATGACAATGACCCAAAACACACAGCCAAGGCAACAAAGGAGTGGCTCAAGAAGAAGCAGATTAAGGTCCTGGAGTGGCCTAGCCAGTCTCCAGACCATAATCCTATAGAAAATCTGTGGAGGGAGCTGAAGGTTCGAGTTGCCAAACGTCAGCCTCGAAACCTTAATGACTTGGAGAAGATCTGCAAAGAGGAGTGGGACAAAATCCCTCCTGAGATGTGTGCAAACCTGGTGGCCAACTACAAGAAACGTCTGACCTCTGTGATTGCCAACAAGGGTTTTGCCACCAAGTACTAAGTCATGTTTTGCATAGGGGTCAAATACTTATTTCCCTCATTAAAATGCAAATCAATTTATAACATTTTTTACATGCATTTTTCTGGATTTTTTTGTTGTTATTCTGTCTCTCACTATTCAAATAAACCTACCATTAAAATTATAGACTGATCATGTCTTTGTCAGTGGGCAAACGTACAAAATCAGCAGGGGATCAAATACTTTTTTCCCTCACTGTAGATGAAGGGGAGGAGACAGGTTAAAGAAGGATTTTTAAGGCTTGAGACAACTGAGACATGGATTGGGTATGTGTGTCATTCAGACGGTGAATGGGCAAGAAAAATGATTTAAGTGTCTTTGAACGGAGTATGCCAGGCGCACCGGTTTGAGTGTGACAAGAACTGCAACGCTGCTGGGTTTTTTACGCTCAACAGTTTCCCGTGTGTATCAAGAATGGTCCACCACCCAAAGAACATTTACATTTTAGTCATTTAGCAGACGCTCTTATCCAGAGCGACTTACAGTTAGTGAATACATATTTTTTTATACTGGCCCCCCGTGGGAATCGAACCCACAACCCTGGCGTTGCAAACGCCATGCTCTATCAACTGGCCCTGGACGACGCTGGGCCAACTGTGCGCCGCCCATGAGTCTCCCGGTCGCGGCCGGCTGCGACAGAGCCTGGATTCGAACCAGGATCTAGTGGCACAGTTAGCACTGCGATGCAGTGCCTTAGACCATCCAGCCAACTTGACACAACTGTGGGAAGCATTGGTGTCAACATGGGCCCGCATCCATATGGAAGGCTTTCGACACCTTGTAGAGTCCATGCCCCGACGAATTAAGGCTGAGGGCAAAGGGGGGTACGACTCAATATTAGGAAGGTTTTTCTAATGTTTTGTACACTCAGTGTATTTATATATACAGCTGCGGAAAAAATTAAGAGACCACTGCAAAATGATCAGTTTCTCTGGTTTTACTATGTATAGGTATGTGTTTGGGTAAAAATAACATTTTTGTTTTATTCTATAAACTACTGACAACATTTCTCTCAAATTCCAAATAAAAATATTGTCATTTAGAGCATTTATTTGCAGAAAATGACAACTGGTCAAAATAACAAAAAAGATGCAGTGTTGTCAGACCTCGAATAATGCAAAGAAAATAAGTTCATGTTCATTTTTAAACAACACAATACTAATGTTTTAACTTAGGAAGAGTTCAGAAATCAATATTGGGTGGAATAACCCTGATTTTCAATCACAGCTTTCATGCGTCTTGGCATGCTCTCCAACAGTCTTTCACATTGATGTTGGGTGACTTTATGCCACTCCTGGTGCAAAAATTCAAGCAGCTCGGCTTTGTTTGATGGCTTGTGACCATCCATCTTCCTCTTGATCACATTCCAGAAGTTTTCAATGGGGTTCAGGTCTGGAGATTGGGCTGGCCGTGACAGGGTCTTGATCTGGTGGTCCTCCATCCACACCTTGATTGACCTGGTTGTGTGGCATGGCGCATTGTCCTGCTGGAAAAACCAATCCTCAGAGTTGGGGAACAATGTCAGAGCAAAAGGAGCACGTTTTCTTCCGGGACAACCTTGTACGTGGCTTGATTAATGCGTCCTTCACAAAGACAAATCTGCCCAATTCTAGCCTTGCTGAAGCACCCCCAGATCATCACCAATCCTCCACCAAATTTCACAGTGGGTGCGAGACACTGTGGCTTGTAGGCCTCTCCAGGTCTCCGTCTAACCATTAGACGACCAGGTGTTGGGCAAAGCTGAAAATTGGACTCATCAGAGAAGATGACCTTACTCCAGTCCTCTACGGTCCAATCCTTATGGTCTTTTTCTTCTTTGCTTCTCATTGATGAAGGGCTTTTTTCTAGCTTTGCACGACTTCAGCCCTGCCCCTAGGAGCCTCTTTCGAACCATCCTCGCCATGCACTTCACCCCAGCTGCCGTTTGCCATTCATTTTGTAGGTCACTTGATGTCATCCTACGGTTGTTGAGTGACATTCAAATGAGTTGTCGGTCATCCCGGTCAGTAGAGAGTCGCTTTCGCCCTCTGCCGGTCTGTAGCTTTGTTGTCCCCAATGTCTGCTGCTTGACCTTGTTCTTATGAATCGCCGTCTTTGAAATTTTAAGGATGGAAGCAACCTGATGCTCACTGTATCCCTCTGCCAGTAAAGCCAGAATTGAACCCTTCTTTCCGTTTCAACTCTTTTGGCATGGTCAATAGTTATTTTTCTATTAATATTACTTTTGAGGTACTATTAGCACTGTTTTTGCCATCCAGCTGGTCCTATTGCAAGAGGATAGTGATGACCACAGCAGTGGTTTTTATACTTTTCCTTGTTAAATAAGATTTGGTTCATGTCATCACCTAATCAGTACCTAATTCAGTAGAATGAGGTGTGCCTGTGTTGGAATTCAACAGACACTGGAATGGAATGGCTGTCATACATGTAGAGATACTGATTTAAGAAGGTTTTTTAGTGGTCTCTTAATTTTTTCCACAGCTGTATATATATGCAGTTTAAGTCGGAAGTTTACGTACACTTAGGTCGGAGTCATTAAACCTCGTTTTTCAACCACTCCACAAATGTCTTGTTAACAAACTGAAGTTTTGGCAAGTCAGTTCGAACAATTGTGTCACGACTGATGTGGATGCGGTGTGGGAGTCAGGCGCAGGACACAGAAGCTTAGTCGCAATGACTTTAATAGTCAAAAAGGCAATAACCAAAATAACGTGCCTCTAACACAGGAGGCGAGCGATTACGCAAACAGTGCGTAAAAGACTAAATACTCGAGAACACAATAACGATACACCAAACGGACAGGCGTACAACAACACACAACTGCAAACAAAACCAAAGGAAACTTATAGGTGACATAATCAATACATAATACGAGACAGGTGCACCAACAAGACAAAACCAAACAAACATAGAGAACATCAAACGGTAGCAGCTAGTACTCCGGGGACGACGAACGCCGAAGCCTGCCCGAACAAGGAGGAGGAGCAGCCTCGGCGGAATTCGTGACAGTACCCCCCCCCCTGACGCGCGGCTCCAGCCGCCGACCCCGGCCTCGGGGACGGCCAGGAGGACGTGGTGCAGGGCGCGTAGGATGACTCCGGTGGAACTCAGTCAGGAGGGATGGATCTAAAATGTCCCTCCTAGGCACCCAGCACCGTTCCTCCGGACCGTACCCCTCCCACTCCACGAGATATTGTATACCCCCCATCCGACGTCTCGAATCCAGCTACCACCGGCCTGAGGAGAGACACATGGAACGAGGGGTTAATGTGATAGTCATTAGGCAATTGCAACTTGTAACACACCTCGTTCAATCTCCTCAGGACTTTAAATGGCCCCACAAACCTCCGGCCAAGCTTCTGGCAGGGCAGGCGAAGGGGCAGGTTTCGAGTCGAGAGCCAGACTCGATCTCCAGGGGGCGTATACAGGACCCTCACTGCGGTGGAGATCGGCGCTCGCCTTCTGCCTGCGGATGGCCCGCTGCAGATGTACGTGTGCAGCGTTCCACGTCTCCTCCGAGCGCCGAAACCACTCATCCACCGCAGGAGCCTCGATCTGGCTCTGATGCCATGGTGCCAGAACCGGCTGATACCCTAACACGCACTGAAAAGGGGTCAGGTTAGTAGAGGAGTGGCGAAGAGAGTTCTGAGCCATCTCTGCCCAGGGGATAAACCCTGACCACTCCTCCTGCCGGCCCGGGCAATATGATCTCAGAAACCTATCCACATCCTGGTTCACTCTCTCCACCTGCCCATTACTCTCAGGGTGGTAACCCGAGGTAAGGCTAACCGAGACCCCCAAGCGTTCCATGAACGCCCTCCAGACTCTAGAGGTGAATTGGGGACCCCGATCAGACACTATATCCTCGGGAACCCCGTAGTGCCGGAAGACGTGGGTGAACAAAGCCTCAGCGGTCTGTAGGGCAGTAGGGAGACCCGGCATTGGAATGAGACGACAGGCCTTAGAGAACTGATCCACAACGACCAGAATAGTGGTATTCCCCTGAGAGGGGGGAAGGTCCGTGACAAAGGCCACCGAGAGGTGAGACCACGGCCGTTGTGGAACGGGCAGGGGTTGTAACTTCCCCCTGGGCAGGTGTCTAGGCTCCTTACACTGAGCGCACACCGAGCAGGAGGAGACATAAACCCTCACGTCCCTAGCCAATGTTGGCCACCAGTACTTAACACTAAGGCAGTGCACTGTCCAGCCAATACCTGGATGTCCAGAGGAGGGTGGCGTATGAGCCCAATAAATGAGACGATCACGGACCTCGAGCGGCACGTACGTCCGACCCACTGGACACTCTGGGGGAGTAGGGTCGGTGCGTAACGCCCGCTCAATTTCCGCATCGACCTCCGATACCACCGGTGCCACCAGGACAAGACTCCGGCAGTATGGGAGTGGGCTCAATGGACCTCTCCTCTGTGTCATACCGCCGGGACAGGGCGTCTGCCTTACCGTTCTGGGACCCTGGGATGTAAGTGATCTTAAAAACGAACCGGGTCAGAAACATGTTCCACCTAGCCTGACGAGGGTTCAATCTCCTAGCTGCCCGGATGTACTCCAGGTTACGATGGTCAGTCAGAATGAGAAAAGGGTGGTGAGCCCCCTCAAGCCAATGCCTCCACACCTTTAGGGCTTGAACCACGGCTAACAGCTCCCTGTCCCCTACGTCATAATTACGTTCCGCCGGGCTGAGCTTTTTAGAATAAAAAGCGCAGGGACGGAGCTTAGGAGGCGTGCCGGAGCGTTGCGACAGTACTGCCCCAATACCGGCCTCTGACGCGTCCACCTCAACCTGGAACGCTAAAGCGGGGTCCGGGTGCGCCAGCACCGGAGCCGAAGTGAACAGGTCCTTCAGTTTACAAAACGCCCTGTCCGCTTCAGCTGACCACTGCAAACGCACCGGGCCCCCCTTCAGCAGGGAAGTAATGGGAGCTGCTACCTGTCCAAAACCCCGGATAAACCTCCGGTAGTAATTGGCAAAAACCAAAAACTGCTGCACCTCTTTAACAGTGGTTGGGGTTTGCCAGTTACGCACGGCTGACACACGGTCAACCTCCACGGCCACAGCTGGTGCAGGGGACGGCCCCCCTCGGGTTCTCTCTCCTTCTCTCTCTAGCGCCAGCACCCCCGAGCTCCATAGGGCTCGGCTCGGAAGTGCTGGGGGATGGAATGGACGGCCCCAACTCGGGACGTCCGCGGGTGGCCAGCAGGGTATCCAGACGGATGGACATGTCCGCTAGCTGGTCGAAGGACAGGTTGGTGTCCCTGCAGGCCAGCTCTCGACGAACGTCCTCACGCAGGCTACACCGATAGTGGTCGATGAGGGCCCTCTCATTCCACCCCGCATCCGCCGCTAGAGTCCGGAAATCCAGGGCGAACTCCTGTGCGCTCCTCTTCCTCTGTCGGAGGTGGAACAGACGCTCCCCCGCCGCTTTACCCTCTGGAGGGTGATCGAAAACAGCCCTGGAAGCGGCGGGAGAACTCTGCGTAGCTGATGGTGGCGGCGTCTATTCCCCTCCATTCGGCGTTGGCCCACTCCAACGCCTTGCCGGAGAGACAGGACATGAGGGCGGAAACGCTCTTGTATCCCGAGGGCGCCCGGGTGTATGGTGGCAAGGTAGAGTTCCACCTGAATGAGGAACCCCTGACACCCGGCTGCGGTGCCATCATATGCCCTCGGGAGCGAGAGCCGAATCCCACTGGATTCCGGAGCTGGTCTGGTGTGGCTGGCCGATGGTGGTGGTAATGTAGGAGGAGGTGTGGGCACGCCTCCCCTTTCCCATCGGCGCAGGGTGTTCATCACCTCCTGCATGGCGGAGCCGAGTTGCTGGATCCTGGCGTCCTGGCAGCTGACCCGATCCTCCAGCGACTCGGCTCGGTGCAGCTGCTCCTGCTGACTCCATAGTAAGGTGTGTTGTTCTGTCACGACTGATGTGGATGCGGTGTGGGAGTCAGGCACAGGACACAGAAGCTTAGTCGCAACGACTTTAATAGTCAAAAAGGCAATAACCAAAATAACATGCCTCTAACACAGGAGGCGAGCGATTACGCAAACAGTGGGTAAAAGACTAAATACTCGAGAACACAATAACGATACACCAAACGGACAGGCGTACAACAACACACAACTGCAAACAAAACCAAAGGAAACTTATAGGTGACATAATCAATACATAATACGAGACAGGTGCACCAACAAGACAAAACCAAACAAACATAGAGAACATCAAACGGTAGCAGCTAGTACTCCGGGGACGACGAACGCCGAAGCCTGCCCGAACAAGGAGGAGGAGCAGCCTCGGCGGAATTCGTGACAGTACCCCCCCCCCTGACGCGCGGCTCCAGCCGCCGACCCGGCCTCGGGGACGGCCAGGAGGACGTGGTGCAGGGCGCGTAGGATGACTCCGGTGGAACTCAGTCAGGAGGGATGGATCTAAAATGTCCCTCCTAGGCACCCAGCACCGTTCCTCCGGACCGTACCCCTCCCACTCCACGAGATATTGTAGACCCCCCATCCGACGTCTCGAATCCAGCTACCACCGGCCTGAGGAGAGACACATGGAACGAGGGGTTAATGTGATAGTCATTAGGCAATTGCAACTTGTAACACACCTCGTTCAATCTCCTCAGGACTTTAAATGGCCCCACAAACCTCCGGCCAAGCTTCTGGCAGGGCAGGCGAAGGGGCAGGTTTCGAGTCGAGAGCCAGACTCGATCTCCAGGGGCGTATACAGGACCCTCACTGCGGTGGAGATCGGCGCTCGCCTTCT
The DNA here is from genome assembly GCF_020615455.1 of Coregonus clupeaformis. Taxonomy (NCBI): domain Eukaryota; kingdom Metazoa; phylum Chordata; class Actinopteri; order Salmoniformes; family Salmonidae; genus Coregonus; species Coregonus clupeaformis. The sequence goes on from NC_059214.1 coordinate 60,903,255, forward strand.
GCCTGCGGATGGCCCGCTGCAGATGTACGTGTGCAGCGTTCCACGTCTCCTCCGAGCGCCGAAACCACTCATCCACCGCAGGAGCCTCGATCTGGCTCTGATGCCATGGTGCCAGAACCGGCTGATACCCTAACACGCACTGAAAAGGGGTCAGGTTAGTAGAGGAGTGGCGAAGAGAGTTCTGAGCCATCTCTGCCCAGGGGATAAACCCTGACCACTCCTCCTGCCGGCCCGGGCAATATGATCTCAGAAACCTATCCACATCCTGGTTCACTCTCTCCACCTGCCCATTACTCTCAGGGTGGTAACCCGAGGTAAGGCTAACCGAGACCCCCAAGCGTTCCATGAACGCCCTCCAGACTCTAGAGGTGAATTGGGGACCCCGATCAGACACTATATCCTCGGGAACCCCGTAGTGCCGGAAGACGTGGGTGAACAAAGCCTCAGCGGTCTGTAGGGCAGTAGGGAGACCCGGCATTGGAATGAGACGACAGGCCTTAGAGAACTGATCCACAACGACCAGAATAGTGGTATTCCCCTGAGAGGGGGAAGGTCCGTGACAAAGTCCACCGAGAGGTGAGACCACGGCCGTTGTGGAACGGGCAGGGGTTGTAACTTCCCCCTGGGCAGGTGTCTAGGGCTCCTTACACTGAGCGCACACCGAGCAGGAGGAGACATAAACCCTCACGTCCCTAGCCAATGTTGGCCACCAGTACTTAACACTAAGGCAGTGCACTGTCCAGCCAATACCTGGATGTCCAGAGGAGGGTGACGTATGAGCCCAATAAATGAGACGATCACGGACCTCGAGCGGCACGTACGTCCGACCCACTGGACACTCTGGGGGAGTAGGGTCGGTGCGTAACGCCCGCTCAATTTCCGCATCGACCTCCGATACCACCGGTGCCACCAGACAAGACTCCGGCAGTATGGGAGTGGGCTCAATGGACCTCTCCTCTGTGTCATACCGCCGGGACAGGGCGTCTGCCTTACCGTTCTGGGACCCTGGGATGTAAGTGATCTTAAAAACGAACCGGGTCAGAAACATGTTCCACCTAGCCTGACGAGGGTTCAATCTCCTAGCTGCCCGGATGTACTCCAGGTTACGATGGTCAGTCAGAATGAGAAAAGGGTGGTGAGCCCCCTCAAGCCAATGCCTCCACACCTTTAGGGCTTGAACCACGGCTAACAGCTCCCTGTCCCCTACGTCATAATTACGTTCCGCCGGGCTGAGCTTTTTAGAATAAAAAGCGCAGGGACGGAGCTTAGGAGGCGTGCCGGAGCGCTATGCGACAGTACTGCCCCAATACCGGCCTCTGACGCGTCCACCTCAACCTGGAACGCTAAAGCGGGGTCCGGGTGCGCCAGCACCGGAGCCGAAGTGAACAGGTCCTTCAGTTTACAAAACGCCCTGTCCGCTTCAGCTGACCACTGCAAACGCACCGGGCCCCCTTCAGCAGGGAAGTAATGGGAGCTGCTACCTGTCCAAAACCCCGGATAAACCTCCGGTAGTAATTGGCAAAAACCAAAAACTGCTGCACCTCTTTAACAGTGGTTGGGGTTTGCCAGTTACGCACGGCTGACACACGGTCAACCTCCACGGCCACAGCTGGTGCAGGGGACGGCCCCCTCGGGTTCTCTCTCCTTCTCTCTCTAGCGCCAGCACCCCGAGCTCCATAGGGCTCGGCTCGGAGGTGCTGGGGGATGGAATGGACGGCCCCAACTCGGGACGTCCGCGGGTGGCCAGCAGGGTATCCAGACGGATGGACATGTCCGCTAGCTGGTCGAAGGACAGGTTGGTGTCCCTGCAGGCCAGCTCTCGACGAACGTCCTCACGCAGGCTACACCGATAGTGGTCGGTGAGGGCCCTCTCATTCCACCCCGCATCCGCCGCTAGAGTCCGGAAATCCAGGGCGAACTCCTGTGCGCTCCTCTTCCTCTGTCGGAGGTGGAACAGACGCTCCCCCGCCGCTTTACCCTCTGGAGGGTGATCGAAAACAGCCCTGAAGCGGCGGGAGAACTCTGCGTAGCTGATGGTGGCGGCGTCTATTCCCCTCCATTCGGCGTTGGCCCACTCCAACGCCTTGCCGGAGAGACAGGACATGAGGGCGGAAACGCTCTTGTATCCCGAGGGCGCCGGGTGTATGGTGGCAAGGTAGAGTTCCACCTGAATGAGGAACCCCTGACACCCGGCTGCGGTGCCATCATATGCCCTCGGGAGCGAGAGCCGAATCCCACTGGATTCCGGAGCTGGTCTGGTGTGGCTGGCCGATGGTGGTGGTAATGTAGGAGGAGGTGTGGGCACGCCTCCCCTTTCCCATCGGCGCAGGGTGTTCATCACCTCCTGCATGGCGGAGCCGAGTTGCTGGATCCTGGCGTCCTGGCAGCTGACCCGATCCTCCAGCGACTCGGTCGGTGCAGCTGCTCCTGCTGACTCCATAGTAAGGTGTGTTGTTCTGTCACGACTGATGTGGATGCGGTGTGGGAGTCAGGCACAGGACACAGAAGCTTAGTCGCAACGACTTTAATAGTCAAAAAGGCAATAACCAAAATAACATGCCTCTAACACAGGAGGCGAGCGATTACGCAAACAGTGGGTAAAAGACTAAATACTCGAGAACACAATAACGATACACCAAACGGACAGGCGTACAACAACACACAACTGCAAACAAAACCAAAGGAAACTTATAGGTGACATAATCAATACATAATACGAGACAGGTGCACCAACAAGACAAAACCAAACAAACATAGAGAACATCAAACGGTAGCAGCTAGTACTCCGGGGACGACGAACGCCGAAGCCTGCCCGAACAAGGAGGAGGAGCAGCCTCGGCGGAATTCGTGACAGTACCCCCCCTGACGCGCGGCTCCAGCCGCCGACCCCGGCCTCGGGGACGGCCAGGAGGACGTGGTGCAGGGCGCGTAGGGATGACTCCGGTGGAACTCAGTCAGGAGGGATGGATCTAAAATGTCCCTCCCTAGGCACCCAGCACCGTTCCTCCGGACCGTACCCTCCCACTCCACGAGATATTGTAGACCCCCATCCGACGTCTCGAATCCAGCTACCACCGGCCTGAGGAGAGACACATGGAACGAGGGTTAATGTGATAGTCATTAGGCAATTGCAACTTGTAACACACCTCGTTCAATCTCCTCAGGACTTTAAATGGCCCCACAAACCTCCGGCCAAGCTTCTGGCAGGGCAGGCGAAGGGGCAGGTTTCGAGTCGAGAGCCAGACTCGATCTCCAGGGGCGTATACAGGACCCTCACTGCGGTGGAGATCGGCGCTCGCCCTTCTGCCTGCGGATGGCCCGCTGCAGATGTACGTGTGCAGCGTTCCACGTCTCCTCCGAGCGCCGAAACCACTCATCCACCGCAGGAGCCTCGATCTGGCTCTGATGCCATGGTGCCAGAACCGGCTGATACCCTAACACGCACTGAAAAGGGGTCAGGTTAGTAGAGGAGTGGCGAAGAGAGTTCTGAGCCATCTCTGCCCAGGGGATAAACCCTGACCACTCCTCCTGCCGGCCCGGGCAATATGATCTCAGAAACCTATCCACATCCTGGTTCACTCTCTCCACCTGCCCATTACTCTCAGGGTGGTAACCCGAGGGTAAGGCTAACCGAGACCCCCAAGCGTTCCATGAACGCCCTCCAGACTCTAGAGGTGAATTGGGGACCCCGATCAGACACTATATCCTCGGGAACCCCGTAGTGCCGGGAAGACGTGGGTGAACAAAGCCTCAGCGGTCTGTAGGGCAGTAGGGAGACCCGGCATTGGAATGAGACGACAGGCCTTAGAGAACTGATCCACAACGACCAGAATAGTGGTATTCCCCTGAGAGGGGGAAGGTCCGTGACAAAGGCCACCGAGAGGTGAGACCACGGCCGTTGTGGAACGGGCAGGGGTTGTAACTTCCCCCTGGGCAGGTGTCTAGGCTCCTTACACTGAGCGCACACCGAGCAGGAGGAGACATAAACCCTCACGTCCCTAGCCAATGTTGGCCACCAGTACTTAACACTAAGGCAGTGCACTGTCCAGCCAATACCTGGATGTCCAGAGGAGGGTGACGTATGAGCCCAATAAATGAGACGATCACGGACCTCGAGCGGCACGTACGTCCGACCCACTGGACACTCTGGGGGAGTAGGGTCGGTGCGTAACGCCCGCTCAATTTCCGCATCGACCTCCGATACCACCGGTGCCACCAGACAAGACTCCGGCAGTATGGGAGTGGGCTCAATGGACCTCTCCTCTGTGTCATACCGCCGGGACAGGGCGTCTGCCTTACCGTTCTGGGACCCTGGGATGTAAGTGATCTTAAAAACGAACCGGGTCAGAAACATGTTCCACCTAGCCTGACGAGGGTTCAATCTCCTAGCTGCCCGGATGTACTCCAGGTTACGATGGTCAGTCAGAATGAGAAAAGGGTGGTGAGCCCCCTCAAGCCAATGCCTCCACACCTTTAGGGCTTGAACCACGGCTAACAGCTCCCTGTCCCCTACGTCATAATTACGTTCCGCCGGGCTGAGCTTTTTAGAATAAAAAGCGCAGGGACGGAGCTTAGGAGGCGTGCCGGAGCGTTGCGACAGTACTGCCCCAATACCGGCCTCTGACGCGTCCACCTCAACCTGGAACGCTAAAGCGGGGTCCGGGTGCGCCAGCACGGAGCCAAGTGAACAGGTCCTTCAGTTTACAAAACGCCCTGTCCGCTTCAGCCGACCACTGCAAACGCACCGGGCCCCCCTTCAGCAGGGATGTAATGGGAGCTGCTACCTGTCCAAAACCCCGGATAAACCTCCGGTAGTAATTGGCAAAAACCAAAAACTGCTGCACCTCTTTAACAGTGGTTGGGGTTTGCCAGTTACGCACGGCTGACACACGGTCAACCTCCACGGCCACAGCTGGTGCAGGGGACGGCCCCCCTCGGGTTCTCTCTCCTTCTCTCTCTAGCGCCAGCACCCCCGAGCTCCATAGGGCTCGGCTCGGAGGTGCTGGGGGATGGAATGGACGGCCCCAACTCGGGACGTCCGCGGGTGGCCAGCAGGGTATCCAGACGGATGGACATGTCCGCTAGCTGGTCGAAGGACAGGTTGGTGTCCCTGCAGGCCAGCTCTCGACGAACGTCCTCACGCAGGCTACACCGATAGTGGTCGATGAGGGCCCTCTCATTCCACCCCGCATCCGCCGCTAGAGTCCGGAAATCCAGGGCGAACTCCTGTGCGCTCCTCTTCCTCTGTCGGAGGTGGAACAGACGCTCCCCCGCCGCTTTACCCTCTGGAGGGTGATCGAAAACAGCCCTGAAGCGGCGGGAGAACTCTGCGTAGCTGATGGTGGCGGCGTCTATTCCCCTCCATTCGGCGTTGGCCCACTCCAACGCCTTGCCGGAGAGACAGGACATGAGGGCGGAAACGCTCTTGTATCCCGAGGGCGCCGGGTGTATGGTGGCAAGGTAGAGTTCCACCTGAAGGAGGAACCCCTGACACCCGGCTGCGGTGCCATCATATGCCCTCGGGAGCGAGAGCCGAATCCCACTGGATTCCGGAGCTGGTCTGGTGTGGCTGGCCGATGGTGGTGGTAATGTAGGAGGAGGTGTGGGCACGCCTCCCCTTTCCCATCGGCGCAGGGTGTTCATCACCTCCTGCATGGCGGAGCCGAGTTGCTAGATCCTGGCGTCCTGGCAGCTGACCCGATCCTCCAGCGACTCGGTCGGCGCAGCTGCTCCTGCTGACTCCATAGTAAGGTGTGTTGTTCTGTCACGACTGATGTGGATGCGGTGTGGGAGTCAGGCACAGGACACAGAAGCTTAGTCGCAACGACTTTAATAGTCAAAAAGGCAATAACCAAAATAACATGCCTCTAACACAGGAGGCGAGCGATTACGCAAACAGTGGGTAAAAGACTAAATACTCGAGAACACAATAACGATACACCAAACGGACAGGCGTACAACAACACACAACTGCAAACAAAACCAAAGGAAACTTATAGGTGACATAATCAATACATAATACGAGACAGGTGCACCAACAAGACAAAACCAAACAAACATAGAGAACATCAAACGGTAGCAGCTAGTACTCCGGGGACGACGAACGCCGAAGCCTGCCCGAACAAGGAGGAGGAGCAGCCTCGGCAGAATTCGTGACAAATTGTTTACAGACAGATTATTTCACTTATAATTCACTGTATCACAATTCCAGTGGGTCAGAAGTTTACATACACTAAGTTGACTGTGCCTTTAAACAGCTTGTAAAATTCCAGAAAATTATGTCATGGCTTTAGAAGCTTCTGATAGGCGAATTGACATAATTTGAGTCAATTGGAGGTGTACCTTTTTATTTTATTTATTTTTATTTCACCTTTATTTAACCAGGTAAGCCAGTTGAGAACAAGTTCTCATTTACAACTGCGACCTGGCCAAGATAAAGCAAAGCAGTGCGATAAAAACAAGACAGTTACATAAGGGGTAAAAAAACATATACTGTATATATACAGTGTGTGCAAATGTAGCAAGTTATGGAGGTAAGGCAATAAATAGGCTATAGTGCAAAATAATTACAATTAGTATTAACACTGGAATGCTAGATGTGCAAGAGATTATGTGCAAATAGAGATACTGGGGTGCAAAAGAGCAAAATAAATAACTATATAGGGATGAGGTAGTTGGGTGGGCTAATTACAGATGGGCTGTGTACAGGTGCAGTGATCGGTAAGGTGCTCTGACAACTGATGCTTAAAGTTAGTGAGGGAGATAAGAGTCTCCAGCTTCAGAGATTTTTGCAATTCGTTCCAGTCATTGTGTCACACTCTGGTTCTAGGACTGTGTGTTAGAGCCAGGGGTGTATCTCATTTGGTGTTGGTTGGGGTTAGGGTGAGTTTCATTTTGTTTGTGTTTAGTGGTGATTAGTCGTATGACTCCCAATCGGAGGTAACGAGTGTCAGCTGTCGGCTCGTTATCTCTGATTGGGAGCCATATTTATACTGTGTGAGTTCACTTTGTGTTGTGGGTTATTGTTTCTTTGTTGCTGTTAGTAGTATTCAGTATAGAACTTCACGGATCGTCATTTGTTGTTTTCTTCGTGGTTGCTTTAAGTTAATAAAGTCATCATGTTCACTTCGTAACGCTGCGCATTGGTCTCCTCCTTCAGACGATCGTGACAGAAAAACCCACCAAGACCAGACCAAGCAGCGTGTCCAGGAGCTGAAGGGCGATAATTGGAAACAGAGGAGCGAGAATTGGGCGAGAATGATGGAGGCCTCGTTCACGGAGAGGAGAGACCCCCAGAAAATTTTTAGGGGGCTTACGAATCGGGGCAGCAGGTGTACGGGTTGGAGGAGTGCAGGAGGTTGGCAGATATGGCCGCCAGTTTAAGGGGGCCACTGGTTACTGGTAAGGGGATGGAAAGTGTGGAGGCACGGCGAGAGGTACTGGGGGTGTTTCCAGTCGGTCCGGCCCGTTTCTGATCCCCGTGTAGGGCCAGGGGGTGTGTGTCCCAGTGCGGTTCTGCCTGTCCCTGCTCAACGCACCGAGCCTACGGGGTGCGTCGTCAGCCCTGTCCAGCCAGAGCCGTCCGCCAGACAGGATCAGCCAGAGCCTTCCGCCAGACAGGATCAGCCAGAGCCTTCCGCCAGACAGGATCAGCCAGAGCCTTCCGCCAGCCATGAGCAGCCAGATCCTTCCGCCAGCATGAGCAGCCAGATCCGTCAGCCAGCCATGAGCAGCCAGATCCGTCAGCCATCCATGAGCAGCCAGATCCGTCAGCCAGCCATGAGCAGCCAGATCCGTCAGCCAGCCATGAGCGGCCAGCCAGGATCCGCCAGAGCGCGCAGCCAGGATCCGCCAGAGCCGTCCAGCCAGGATCCGCCAGAGCCGTCCAGCCGGGATCCGCCAGAGGCGTCAGCCGGGATCCGCCAGAGCCTTCCAGCCAGGATCCGCCAGAGCCGCCCAGCCGGGATCCGTCAGAGCCCGCCCAGCCGGGATCCGTCAGAGCCGTCCAGCCGGGATCCGCCAGAGCCGTCCAGCCGGGATCCGCCAGAGCCTTCCAGCCGGGATCCGCCAGAGCCGGTCCAGCCAGGATCCGTCAGAGCCGGCCCAGCCAGGATCCGTCAGAGCCGTCCAGCCGGGATCCGCCAGAACCGTCCAGCGGGATCCGCCAGAGCCGGCTCAGCCAGGATCACGCACCAAGCCAGGGGGCGCGTGTCGTCAGTCCGGTTCCCGGACAGCGGATAACAGGCCCAGGGGTACTTTGGGGGTTGGAGAGGAAGTGGGGAGGAAGCCCGGAGCCGGAGCCTCCGCCGAGGAGGAATGCCCACCCAGCCCTCCCTGTTTGCTTGTAGTTAGTGGCGGCGCAGTCCGCGCCTTGGGGTACTGTCACACTCTGGTTCTAGGACTGTGTGTTAGAGCCAGGGTGTATCTCATTTGGTGGTGTGGGGTTGGGTGAGTTTCATTTTTGTGTTTGTAGTGGTGATTAGTCGATGACTCCCAATCGGAGGTAACGAGGAGTGTCAGCTGTCGGCTCGTTATCTCTGATTGGGAGCCATATTTATACTGTGTGAGTTCACTTTGTGTTGTGGGTTATTGTTTCTTTGTTGCTGTTAGTAGTATTCAGTATAGAACTTCACGGATCGTCATTTGTTGTTTTCTTCGTGGTTGCTTTAAGTTAATAAAGTCATCATGTTCACTCGCAACGCTGGCCGCATTGGTCTCCTCCTTCAGACGATCGTGACATATGGCAGCAGAGAACTGGAAGGAATGGCGCTCAAAGGAGGTGTTGGCTTTGGGGGATGACCAGTGAGATATACCTGCTGGAGCGCAGACTACGGGTGGGTGCTGCTATGGTGACCAATGAGCTAAGATAAGGCGGGGATTTGCCTAGCAGTGATTTATAGATGGCCTGGAGCCAGTGGGTTTGACGACGAACATGTAGTGAGGACCAGCCAACAAGAGTGTACAGGTCACAGTGGTGGGTAGTGTATGGGGCTTTGGAGACAAAACGGATGGCACTGTGATAGACTACATCCAATTTGCTGAGTAGAGTGTTGGAGGCTATTTTGTAAATGACATCGCCGAAGTCAAGGATCGGTAGGATAGTCAGTTTTACGAGGGCATGTTTGGCAGCATGAGTGAAGGAGGCTTTGTTGCGAAATAGGAAGCCGATTCTAGATTTAACTTTGGATTGGAGATTCTTAATGTGAGTCTGGAAGTGGAGCTTACAGTCTAACCAGACACCTAGGTATTTGTAGTTGTCCACATACTCTAGGTCAGACCCGTCGAGAGTAGTGATTCTAGTCGGGTGGGCTGGTGCCAGCAGCGTTTGATTGAAGAGCATGCATTTATTTTTACTAGTGTTTAAGAGCAGTTGGAGGCTACTGAAGGAGTGTTGTATGGCATTGAAGCTCATTTGGAGGTTTGTTAACACAGTGTCCAATGAAGGGCCAGATCTATACAAAATGGTGTCGTCTGCGTAGAGGTGGATCTGAGAGTCACCAGCACCAAGAGCGACATCATTGATATACACAGAGAAAAGAGTCGGCCCAAGAATTGAACCCTGTGGCATCCCCATAGAGACTGCCATAGGTCCAGACAACAGGCCCTCCGATTTGACACATTGAACTCTATCTGAGAAGTAGTTGGTGAACCAGGCGAGGCAGTCATTTGACAAACCAAGGCTATTTAGTCTGCCAATAAGAATGCGGTGGTTGACAGAGTCGAAAGCCTTGGCCAGATCGATGAAGACGGCTGCACAGTACTGTCTATTATCGATCGCGGTTATAATATCGTTTAGGACCTTGAGCGTGGCTGAAGTGCACCCATGACCAGCTCAGAAACCGGATTGCATAGCGGAGAAGGTACGGTGGGATTCGAAATGGTCGGTGATCTGTTTGATAACTTGGCTTTTAAATACTTTCGAAAGGCAGGGCAGGATGGATATAGGTCTGTAACAGTTTGGATCTAGAGTGTCACCCCCTTTGAAGAGGGGGATGACCGCGGCAGCTTTTCAATCTCTGGGGATCTCAGACGTTACGAAAGAGAGGTTGAACAGGCTAGTAATAGGGGTTGCGACAATTTCGGCGGCTAGTTTTAGAAAGAAAGGGTCCAGATTGTCTAGCCCAGCTGATTTGCAGGGGTCCAGATTTTGCAGCTCTTTCAGAACATCAGCTGTCTGAATTTGTGTGACGGAAATGCGGGGGGGGTAGAGTTGGTGGCCGGGGTAGTGGTAGCCAGGTGGAAAGCATGGCCAGCCGTAGCGAAATGCTTGTTGAAATTCTCGATTATTGTAGATTTATCGGTGGTGATAGTGTTTCCTAGCCTCAGTGCAGTGGGCAGCTGGGAGGAAGTGCTCTTATTCTCCATGGACTTTACAGTGTCCCAAAACTTTTTGGAGTTAGTGCTACAGGATGCAAATTTCTGTTTGAAAAAGTTAGCCTTTGCTTTCCTGACTGCTTGTGTATATTGGTTCCTAACTTCCCTGAAAAGTTGCATACATTGGGGGCTATTTGATGCTAATGCTGTACGCCAAAGGATGTTTTTGTGCTGGTCAAGGGCAGTCAAGTCTGAGGAGAACCAGGGGCTATATCTATTCTTTGTTATGTATTTTTTGAATGAGGCATGTTTATTTAAGATTGAGAGGAAATTACTTTTAAAGAACAACCAGGCATCCTCTACTGACGGAATGAGATCTATATCCATCCAGGATACCTGGGCCAGGTCAATTAGGAAGGCCTGCTCGCTAAAGTGTTTTAGGGAGCGTTTGACAGTGATGAGGGGTGGTCGTTTGACCGCGGACCCGTTACGGACGCAGGCAATAAGGCAGTGATCGCTGAGATCCTGGTTGAAGACAGCAGAGGTGTATTTAGAGGGTAAGTTAGTCAGGATGATATCTATAAGGGTACCCATGTTTACAGATTTAGGGTTGTACCTGGTAGGTTCGTTACCTGTGGATGTATTTCAAGACCTACCTTCAAACTCAATGCCTCTTTGCTTGACATCATGGGAAAATGAAAAGAAATCAGCCAAGACTTCAGAAAAAAAATTGTAGACCTCCACAAGTCTGGTTCATCCTTGAGAGCAATTTCCAAACGCCTGAAGGTACCATGTTCATCTGTACAAACAATAGTACGCAAGTATAAACACCATGGGACCACGCAGCCGTCATCCCGCTCAGGAAGGGGACTTGTTCTGTCTCCTAGAGATGTACGTACTTTGGTGCGAAAAGTGCAAATCAATCCCAGAAAAACAGCAAAGGACCTTGTGAAGATGCTGGAGGAAACAGGTACAATAGTATCTATATCCACAGTAAAACGAGTCCTATATCGACGTAACCTGAAAGGCCGCTCAGCAAGGAAGAAGCCACTGCTCTAAAACCGCCATAAAAAAGCCAGTCTATGGTTTGCAACTGCACATGGGGACAAAGATCGTACTTTTTGGAGAAATGTCCTCTGGTCTGATGAAACAAAAATAGAACTGTTTGCCCATAATTACCATCTTTATGTTTGGAGGAAAAAGGGGGTAGCTTGCAAGCCGAAGAACACCTTCCCAACCGTGAAGCATAGGGCAGAACTGAAAAAGCGTGTGCGAGCAAGGAGGCCTACAAACCTGACTCAGTTACACAAGCTCTGTCAGGAGGAATGGTCCAAAATTCACCCAATTTATTGTGGGAAGCTTGTGGAAGGCTAACCGAAACGTTTGATCCAAGTTAAACAATTTAAAGGCAATGCTACCAAATACTAATTGAGTGTATGTAAACTTCTGACACACTGGGAATGTGATGAAAGAAATAAAAGCTGAAATAAATAATTCTCTCTACTATTATTCTGACATTTCACATTCTTAAAATAAAGTGGTGATCCTAACTGACCTAAAACAGGGAATTTTTACAAGGATTAAATGTCAGGAATTGTGAAAAACTTAGTTTAAATGTATTTGGCTAAGGTGTATGTAAACTTCCAACTTCAACTGTATATGTACCGTACCAGTCAAAAGTTTGGACACACCTACTCATTCCAGGGTTTTTCTTTATTTTACTATTTTCTACATTGTAGAATAATAGTCAAGACATCAAAACTATGACATAACACATATGGAATCATGTAGTAGCCAAAAAAGTTTTAAACAAATCTAAATATATTTTATATTGGAGATCCTTCAAGTAGACACCCTTTGCCTTGATGACAGCTTTACACACTCTTGGCATTCTCTCAACCAGCTTCATGAGGTTGTCACTTGCAATGCATTTCAATTAACAGGTGTGCCTTGTTAAAAGTTAATTTGTGGAATTTCTTTCCTTCTTAATGCGTTTGAGCCAATCAGTTGTGTTGTGACAAGGTAGGGGTCGTATACAGAAGATAGCCCTATTTTGAAAAAGACCAAGCCCATATTATGGCATGAATTGCTCAAATAAGCAAAGAGAAACGACAGTCCATCATTACTTTAAGACATGAAGGTCAGTCAACCCGGAAGAGGTCAAGAACTTTGAAAGTTTCTTCAAGTGCAGTCGCAAAAACCATCAATGATGAAACTGGCTCTCATGAGGACCACCACAGGAAAGGAAGACCCAGAGTCACCTCTGCTGCAGGGGATAAGTTCATTAGAGTTAACAGCCTCAGAAATTGCAGCCCAAATAAATGCTTCACAGAGTTCAAGTAACAGACACATCTCAACATCAACTGTTCAGAGGAGACTGCGTGAATCAGACCTTCATGGTCGAATTGCTGCAAAGAAACCACTACTAAAGGACACCAATAAGAAGAAGAGACTTGCTTGGGCCAAGAAACACGAGCAATGGATATTAAACCGGTGGAAATCTGTCTTTTGGTCTTATGAGTCCAAATGTGAGATTTTTGGTTCAAACCGCCGTGTCTTTGTGAGACACAGAGTAGGTGAACGGATGATCTCTGCATGTGTGGTTCCCACCGTGACGCATGGAGGAGGAGGTGTGATGGTGTGGGGGTGCTTTGCTGGTGACACTGTCAGTGATTTATTTAGAATTCAAGGCACACTTAACCAGCATGGCTACCACAGCATTTTGCAGCGATACGCCATCCCATCTGGTTTGCGCTTACTGGGACTATCATTTGTCTTTCAACAGGACAATGACCCAACACACCTCCAGGGTGTGTAAGGGATGGAGTGCTGCATCAGATGACCTGGCCTCCACAATCCCCCAACCTTAACCCAATTGAGATGGTTTGGGATGAGTTGGACTGTAGAGTGAAGGAAAAGCAGCCAACAAGTGCTCAGCATATGTGTGAACTCCTTCAAGACTGTTGGAAAAGCATTCCAGGTGAAGCTGGTTCAGAGAATGCCAAGAGTTTGCAAAGCTGTCATCAAGGCAAAGGGTGGCTATTTTGAAGAATAAAAATGTTTAACAGTTTTTTGGTTACTACATGATTCCATATGTCTTATTTCATAGTTTTGATGTCTTCACAATTATTCTACAATGTAGAAAATAGTAAAAATAAAGAAAAACCCTTGAATGAGTAGGTGTGTCCAAGCTTTTGACTGGTACTGTATATATATATATATTATACTCCTGGTAATTGTTTGAGTCTTTAGACTAGGGGTGACGTGTTTGTGTTGAATCATCTTAGGGGTGTGTGTAGGGTGCTGGTGTGTGTTTAGGTGTACCTCCCTGTCCTATGTACGGGTCAACAATCTTCCTTCCCTAAAACACACTATGTAAATAATGAATTAATTGTCCATCTTACCCAATACATAGTTAGGAGTGTGAGGACTGTTTATGGAACACCAAACTTACACACATGCTTACCCACGCACACACACACGCACGCGCACGCACGCACACAAGCAGGCACGGCATCTTAACGTTTTCTGTGGAAAATGCTGCATGGTGTGCACTGTTTGTGTATTTGCTTCATAGAGAGATGGAGAGAGAAAGAGAGAGAGAGAGTAAAGTATAGACAGATACACACAGAAAGTTAGGGATACAAAGAAAGGCTCTGCTAGTGTGAGACCCTGTAATGAGAGGTCTGTAGCTCTCTCACACTGAGAGATCCGCTCATATTGTGAAGCTTTGGCACAGACAGAGACACATATAAAGACACACACACACACTGTGGTCCATCAACCCTGCATGTCCTCTCTCTGCAGTGTACGTGTCATCAACGACAACCCTGCCTGTTAGAGAGGGAGGGGAGAGATATGGGAGATGGGAGAGAAAAGCTGGGTCCACATTTTGTGGGGTTCTGTGAAAGTGTGGTGTGAAACTGAAAATAAACTAAATCTCTTTTTTTGTTGTGCTTGTGTCTCTTGGTGTCCCCAACGCGGAGCACACATTTGACAAGAATGGAATATCTATTGTCTTGTGCTTGTAACATAGTCACAGCTTAAGTAGGAAAGGACAGAGGGGATAGATAGGAGCGAGAGAAAGAGCATAGAGATAGAGGAAGGGGAGGAGAGTGAAAGATGATGTAAAAGGTGATTGACTTTTGGGCTGTAAGTTCAGTGTCATGATTAGTCTCTCGGTCACTCACTAACAGGCTACATCAGGATAGAGATGTGCTACTCACCGTCTTTAACCTTTATTCATTTTCTCTTCCCTCTTTTTCTCATGGTCCAACTTCTGAACCATGTAACCTAGACTAACTCGATGATGTGGGCGTGGGCGTGGGCGTGGCCCTAAACATTGTTTGCTGACCCATTCTCTTTCTCCCCCTCTCTCTAGGTTTCTCTGGTGATGTAGCTATGTACAATGACCCAGCAGCTCTTTCTCTTGTATGCTTCTTGTCAGGTAAGATGCTGCACTATTTAGGAGAGAATGGTGCGGGATTCAAACACCATAACCTACATTCTCAATGGAACACAGCACAGTGCAACATTATTTATCAGATACATGTCATCATAAGCTAACCAAGAGCTGGCTATTGTAAGAATGTGGTGTGTGTGTATATGTGTGTATGTGTGTGATGTGTGTATGTGTGTGATGTGTGTATGTGTGTGTGTAGTATAAGAATGTTTGAAGATATTATTATTTGTCTCATCAGTTGAAAATGTATTGTATGAGCTACCAATTAGATTACAGCATGCTGTTAAAGAAAGGCCCTGGGTGGAATGGCTGCTAGTCTCCAACGCTATCTGCACCCAAAACACACACATACAAGAGAAAGACCACAATGGGCTATTCTCTCTGTGTTCTTTCTCTCCAGGGACTGAGAGTCAGACTGGACAGCAGACAGAAAAGAAGAGATAGAAGAGAGAGAAGAAAGGAAAGAGGCAGCAGAGTAGGAAAGGAAAAGAGAGGAGATAGGAGAGGAGTGATATAGGAGACAAAAGAGGGAATAGCAGGGGAGAAAACATGGTGCTCATCAAAACGCTGGCCAACCAAGTTAATTACAGAGTTGTGGTACAGGGCTGTGACATAAAGAGAGAGATAAAGGGAGAGAGGGAGAGAGAAGGAGGGAGAGAGAGAGAGAGAGAGAGGAGGGAGAGAAAGAGGAAGAGAGGGGTGGTGAGTTCCCTCTCAGGACAGTATGTTCATGTTATTTTGATGAGATTTCTCTTCTGTAGAGTGGGAAGTTATCTAGGAGTTAAATCGTCTATGTGGGGGCAGGGGGGGTTGGTTGGTAGATTGATCGTAAAGTTAACTCATGGCACTTTTCCCCCCCTGCAAGAATAATCGTGTTGATTTTGACTGTTCTTGAATCACACTCACCCACACACGCACACACACTTTTCCTTGGGGTGTGATGTCATCTTGGAAGAGAGCACAGACCCTAGTGGGGGATAAACTCCTAATTAGCTGCAGGAGAACCCCATTGATGAGACAACCTACATTAATGAACCTACTGTGTGGGACTACCTACAGTATACTACAGAAGGAGTACATTGATAGTAGTGTGTGTTAAAGATAGCAGAGTTAGTAACATACTAAAGAGTTGAGTGTAAACACAGCAACAGCCTATTGCAATGTCTGAGCTCAGAGCTGACTGCATCTCAGAGAATCTTTAATCCTCCTACATGCTGACAAACACACATGCACACACACACATACACACCACACACACTGTCTCCTGATGGGACAGAAGACAGCACTCAGATCGTACATAGTGAACCTCTCTCCCTATCTCTCTCTCTCTCTCTCTCTCTCTCTCTCTCTGTTGTGTTGTTGGAACGGATGTGTTGTAAGGCATTATCTGAGGGTGTTCAGTGGAATAGAATTAGCTTGTTGGTTGTGAAGAGACAGTGGTATTAGTTCTGCTGGGTAGATAAGCATGGTCTGGGCTTAGGGAGACAGAGAGGGATCTTTAGTTGAGGAGTTGAGGAGATAGCATCAGTTTGGGCACTCACACAGACACACACACAGTCACACAAACAAATATGCTTTGTCTGCGTCTGTGGAGGCAGGGGTGTGGGAGCACACACAAACCCACACTCAGTCAGAGTGTAAGGCATGGGCGAGTGAGGAAACGTTGGAACAGAGATCAGATTCAGGAAGAGTTTCAGAGCAGTGGCATCAGAAACCTGGGCTTCTATATCAGCCTGTCATCTCAAATCAAATCAAATGTTATTTCTCACATACACGTGTTTAGCAGATGTTATTGCGTGTGTAGCGAAATGATCTGAACAGACCTATCCTAAAACAGCCACAGGCACATACACCTACACACACACCTACACACACACACCTACACACCTACACACCTACACACATACACCTACACACACACACATACACCAACACACACACACGCGCAGGCACACACAGTATTGCGCAGGGAGAAGAGTTTGCTGCAGTAGAGAGAGATTGGGGAGAGAGGGGGTAGACAGAAAGAGGATGAGAGAAAGGGAGAGATAAGGGGGGAGAGAGAGAGAGAGAGAGAGAGAGAGAAGAGAGAGAGAGAGAGAGAGAGAGAGAGAGAGAGAGAGAGAGAGAGAGAGAGAGAGAGAGAGAGAGAGAGAGAGAGAGAGAGGCATTCTCCAAACCATCTCTTATCCTTTTAGTCATGGTCTGACTGGCTGTGAAGTAGACATTACTGTCAGCTCTTGTTAACAATACCCCAAAACTCTCCGAAAACTCTAACATAACTCTAACATATTTGTTGTCAGCATAAAACATGGAGTTTGTCACCTGTACAGTAGATACATAGAGCTGCTTAGAGATGATTTGTTTAGCCTTATCTCTTGCTGTTCTGAACCGCCCCCCCCCTCTCTCTCTCCTCTCCTCTAGAAGGTCTGATGTCCAGACCGTGTGCTCCTTCATGTGTGGTCCAGTTGAACTCTCCTTGACCATTAGATGGACCACAAACAGACCAGCAGCTACTGCGACCGCACTTCACAACTACCTCACCTTGATCCCTTTACCTTTGAACGCTCAACCCTGACCCATACTCTTAACCTCTAACCCCTCACTCCAAACCCATAACGTTACTCCTCTCCTCTCCTCTCCTCTCCTCTCCTCTCCTCTCCTCTCCTCTCCTCTCCACCATGTTATCCCGTATCCCTACGGTCCTCCTAGCTGTGTTGTGTCAGTGTGTGCTAGTGTCTCTGGGGGTGGACCCCCCTCACCCCCGTCGAGAGATCCGGATCGAGGGAGACCTGGTCCTGGGGGGGCTGTTCCCAGTCCATGAGAAGGGGGGAGGGATAGAGGAGTGTGGGAGGGTGAACGAGGACAGAGGGATCCAGAGGTTGGAGGCCATGCTGTTTGCTATAGACAGGATCAACTCTGATCCTACTCTGCTGCCTGGAGTTAGTCTAGGAGTTCACATACTGGACACTTGTTCTAGAGATACATACGCACTGGAACAGGTTGGTGAGCACTGTCACACTCACACATACACACACATAAGCACACCCACACACTTTTTATTTCTTCCTGCTTTTTAAGCTTTCGCCGTAGAAAAATTATACAATTGGCATAATAAGCTTGCCCTTGAAATAAATATAAAAGTAAGCCTTATTGTAGCTCATAGAAAACACTGTCCATATTACATTTACAGTCTTTCAATAAGTGTTTATTGAGTGTGTGTGTGTGTGTGTGTGTGTGTGTGTGTGTGTGTGTGTGTGTGTGTGTGTGTGTGTGTGTGTGTGTGTGTGTGTGTGTGTGTGTATTTCCCAGGCGCTGGAGTTTGTGCGTGCATCTCTGACCAAGGTGGACGATACAGAGTTTATTTGCCCTGATGGATCCTACGCTCTACAGGAAGACATTCCCCTGGCCATTGCTGGAGTTATAGGAGGATCCTATAGCAGCGTGTCTATACAGGTAACACACAAACACACACACAAATACATTCACACAGCTCCAGTGGTATGGCACTGTGACAGAGTAAGGTGATTTGCATAGTTTAGCATAAAATCTCCTCCTCTTCTACTCCTCTGTGACTGCACAAAACACTCTACTCTATCAGACCCAAATCCCTCATCTCTCCAACTCTCTCTCCCTCCAACTCTGTCTCTGTTTTTCTCAGTCTCTCTTTCTTTTGTCTCTCTCTCTCTCTCTCTCTCTCTCTCTCTCTCTCTCTCTCTCTCTCTCTCTCTCTCTCTTTATCTCTCTCTCTCTCTCTCTCTCTCTTACTCTCTCTCTCTCTCTCTCTCTCTCTCCATCTCTCTCTTTGTATTAAAAGTAAAAGATGTCACTCCCTCACTCCGAGGGGAGAGCCCAGTGTATTCTGACCTCAGCCCACTCTCCTTTCTCTGATAGGCATTGTTATCCCTCCATCGCTTGTCTTTCATCACACACAATTACTCCTTTTTTTCTCCGGGCTGACAGTTTTTGTTGTTGTTTGGCCTGTGTTCCCTCAGGGCAGTCTGTGTGTGTGTGCATGTGTGTGGGTGTGGGTGTGTGTGTGTGTGTAACATCCTAATCAGGAGAACGTGACCAGAAAAAGGGTAGCTTAAGGGTAGCTGGGGCGGCAGGTAGCTTAGTGGTTAAGAGCGTTGTGCCAGTAACCGAAAGGTCGCTGGTTCTAATCCCCGAGCCGACTAGGTGAAAAATCTGTCGATGTGCCCTTGAGCAAGGCACTTAACCCTAATTGCTCCTGTAAGTCGCTCTGGATAAGAGCGTCTGCTAAATGACCCCCCCCCCAAAAAGGAACCTAGACCCCTTTGATTATGTGTGAATTTTCACAACTGTGTGTGTGCATCTGCATCTGTGTATGTCTGTTTCTCATGTCTGTTTGCCACTCTCTCTCAGGTGGCCAACCTGCTGCGCCTCTTTCAGATCCCTCAGATCAGCTATGCCTCCACCAGCGCCAAGCTCAGCGACAAGACGCGCTATGACTACTTTGCCCGCACGGTGCCCCCTGACTTCTACCAGGCCAAGGCCATGGCAGAGATCCTGCGGCTGTTCAACTGGACCTACGTGTCCACGGTGGCATCAGAGGGAGATTACGGAGAGACAGGCATTGAGGCTTTTGAACAGGAAGCACGTATGAGGAACATCTGCATCGCTACCTCTGAAAAGGTAGGGAGAGATAGAAGTGGAGATAAAGTTATCAGGAGATATATAGGGAGATTGACAGTGAAGGAGATAGGAGCAGACCTAGGTTAGAATATAGAAGAGCAAGCATAGAGAAGATGAGGGGTTGATCAGACAGAAACAACAGGAGAAGGAGTTGGATTTAGGGTTAACCCTAAAGCGTGATACTATGTATTTTAGCCAGCTATTCTATGTACAGATGTAAGATCTTAATTTGAGCGAGTTCGCTACAGCAGGAAAATAATCCTGCAGCAACAGGAAATGTAAATTATTATGTGGAGTACAATGAATGGACAATTTTGTAGGGGTTGATACATTTTACGTAACGGAAAATCAAGTCAGAAATGTCAAAGTGGAAATTACAAACTTCAGAAGCCTTTTTAAACCCCAAATACACTACAGGTTTAACATTTCCTGCAGTGGAGGATAGTTCTCCTGCAACAGGGTGATCAAATGAAGATCCCACATCTGTAGTAGACCTCTTGTGTTTACTCCCTCTGTTTCCAGTGTAAATAACTAAAGGATGTTCCTTCTCATGTCCAGGTGGGCCGCTCTAACGCTAAGAAGTCCTATGAGGCAGTGATCAGGCAGCTCCTCCAGAAGCCCAACGCCCGCGTGGCTGTCCTCTTCCTGCGCAGCGATGATGCTCGGGAACTCCTCTCTGCTGCTGCACGACTCAACGCTACCTTCATCTGGGTGGCCAGCGACGGCTGGGGGGCACAGGAGAGCATTGTCAAGGGCAACGAGGCCACAGCCGACGGGGCCATCACCCTGGAGCTGGCGGCCAATCCCGTGCCGGCGTTTAATCGCTACTTCCTGTCTCTGGATCCAATCAACAACCACCGCAACCCCTGGTACCGGGAATTCTGGGAGCAGAAGTTCCAGTGCTCGCTTGGCGGAGGGGGTGGAGGAGGAGCTGGGGCAGGAGGAGTAGGGTCAGGGGGGACTGTGTCTCTCTCTCTCCCTCCCTGTGAGAAGGGTGTGTTGGTGGATGATAGTAACTTTGAGCCGGAGTCCAAGATCATGTTTGTGGTGAATGCAGTATATGCCGTGGCCCACGCCCTCCATAAGATGCAGAGGACATTGTGTTCCAACACCACCAAGCTCTGTGACAGCATGAAGGCTCTGGATGGACGTAAGCTCTACAGAGACTACCTCCTCAACATCAGCTTCACAGGTCAGTACTGTAGACTACCTCCTCAACATCAGCTTCACAGGTCAGTAGTGTAGACCTGGCAGAATGGGAGAGGGGGAGAGTGAGGGATGGAGGCAGGGGAAAAGAGAGATGTCAAAGGGGAATGCTCAACATTAACTTTACTGTCGGGTCTGTTTTGAGTGGAGGGAGAGAGATGGAAGGGGGAGGAAAGATAGTTCATTATGAGAGAGAGAAGGGGAGCGAGATATGCAATAATTGCTTTGGCAAGCATAGCAACATGAAACGTATAAGAACAATTCACCTTAATTAACATGTACTGTAATGCTTGCTAGTTGCCATTGGCATCTATTAGCTGTATGTAATTGATACAACAGCACAGAGCTGAAGTTAATAGAGACTCCTATAGCAGTAATAATGAAATAGTGAGTGTGTTTGTGTGTGTGTGAGTGTGTGTGTGTGTGTGTGTGTGTTATAGGCTTATATAGCAGGAGAGTCTCTGAAGACAGAAGAGAAGGAAAAGGGAAAAATAGGATTGGGTTGAGTGGCAGGTGGAGTACAAAGACATATGTATAAATACACTGCTGTAGGAAAGATAGACATACATACATACAGACAGACAGACAGACAGACAGACAGACAGACAGGATTTGAGGTGTTCATTCCACTTCTAACCATGACCAATGGGGGACATCAAAATACCTCAACAAACAGCACAGCCACTACAGCTTTATAGAGAAAGGGAGAGGGAGGTTTGGGCATAGGGAGACTGACAGGCAGACTGAAGTGGGGAGAGGTGGAGAGAAAGGTAGCAGTAGTGAAAGGGAGTGAGATGGAGAGATAGAGGGAGGGAGGGAGGGAGGGAGGGAGGGAGGGGGGAGGGAGGGATAGGAGATAGAGGGGGAGGCAGAGAGGTAGAGCTGAGTTGCTGGTGGAGTGGAACAGTATGCGTCAGCAGAAGAGGATTCTCTTTGAAATTCCACATCTTCATTTCTCAAGCTGCAAATAAAAGGGCTCCGAGCACAGCTGTCTCAGGGAGAGAGGGAGAGAAAGAGGGAGAGAGAGAGAGAGAGAGAGAGAGAGAGAGAGAGAGAGAGAGAGAGAGAGAGGAGAGAGAGGAGAGAGGCTGCCGCAGCCTCCAGTGAGCAGGAGAGGTGTGGAGGTGGGAAAAATAAGTCTGAAAATGTAGGGAGGGCTGGAGAGGAAGTGAGAGAGATGGGGCAGTCGCTCTGATCTGTCGCTCTGATCTGCTAGTATCCCCAAAGTCGATCTCCCCTTTCCTTCCCTCTCTCACCCTACCTCCCAATCTTTGCTCTCACCCTCCTTCCCTCCCTCCATCCATCCTTTCTCTATCTCACCCTCCTTCCCTCCCTCCATCCATCCTTTCTCTATCTCACCCTTCTTCCCTCATCCATCCCCCCCTCCACTCTTACTTCAACAGTTACAGTTAGGAATAGATAGACATGTGGTACACTGGTGATGATCAAGATGAGGAGGATGAGGCAGAACATTCTGATGCTTCTGATGCTTCTGATGCTTTTGATGATGATGATGATGATAATGATGATGACTGTGATGATGATAATTTTGTGTGCTGTAGTGTGCATGCATGTGATGTGTATCATTTAGCGCAGTCTCAATGTTCTTCTAGACCAGAGCCCTCTCTGTAGCTATGCTGTTGCTATGGTAATTAAGCTGACACTATGGCCAATTGTCGAAGTAATCCTGTAGATGTGAGCTTCTCTCAATGCCAACTGCTAAACACCAGTGTTGGGGTTACAAACAATAACAAATTACTTGACTTATTACTCCATGGAAAGAATAATTTGTTACACTACTCGTTATATTACTTTTTCGTTACACCCCAAAACGTTGCGTGTCCTCACTCAATGTAAACAATGTCAATGTTATGTTACGTAGGTCTATACACCAACACAAGTAGACTAATAATGACAGATTCTACCGTGGATAAGGGCAGCATTTCCTTTACTATATATATACCCAGCTACAAGCTTGTTCAGCTCTCCTTGGGTTACAGCCTGTCCTCCTGAACAATTAAAATCAAGCCTTGGTTATTTGGATGAGGTGGGCCTACACCTACAGTCATCTTCAGCAGCAGTGGTCAGGTCTCGGGGGTGTTTCTCTACAAGTTTTGTAATGGCGTGTTGCCTTTGCAGGTGGTTCAAGAGATGAGAAGTCTTGTTTCTAGCAGTGGAGAGGTGTTTCACGCCTGGGCACAGTTGACATTTTACATTTATATTCTTGTCATTTTGTCCTACCAAATCAAAGTAATGAGAGTACTTCCACACTGAAAAAGTCAATGTTTTTAAATATTGCGCCAACAGAGAGGGAATAATAATAACTAAATAAGTATAATAAGTGTAAAAGTGTAATAATTTATTTGATCAGTAACTGTAATATTATTACACAAATTGGAACAGTAACGCAGTTATATTACTCAGTACTGCAAAAAGTAATATTATTACACTAAAGTGTTACTTTGTAACCCCAACACTGCTAAACACACACACACACACACACACGAATACACACTCAGAGCTTTGCACAAAGCCACAGCTTGAGATTTTTATTTTTTGCTGTCATGAAATCGCAGACACCCCCCACCCACACACTTTTCAAAGCCATCATTCAACTCCCACCTACCGTCCCCCGTCTGCAGTAAACAGATCAGTCAACACACACACACACACACACACACACACACACACACATGCAACCTCCTGTTCAAATAGTTGTCATATTCCCTCTCCTCTGCTCTTTTATGAGTGTGTGTGTGTGTGTGTGTGTGTGTGTGTGTGTGTGTGTGTGTGTGTGTGTGTGTGTGTGTGTGTGTGTGTGTGTGTGTGTGTGTGTGTGTGTGTGCGTGTGTGTGTGTGTGTAAGCAGAGCGAGGAGAGGCGTTGTGCCTTCAGGGCCGTATTGAGCTGAGAGCTTACTGTAACGGTTACATGCCAGAGAACAACCTTCACTTTCTTTCTCTCTCCCTCCCCCACCCCTTTTCACACTTGGAAACAGTGCTTCCCACTCATAAACACTTCACAAGCTTCTTGCCTGGCTGCTATCGTTCCTTTCCTCCCTTCCATCGCTCCCTTCCAGCAGATTAGCATTTATTGGGAGGACTCATGTACTGGAGGGAGCTCTGCAGAGTGGTCACTAGCTGTCACAGCCATAAAGTCATTCATCCTAACCCTAACCTTAACTTTAACCACACTGCTAACCGTAATACCTAACCTAACCTTAAATTAAGACCAAAAAGCTCATTTTTGTTTTCATGAGTTTTTACAATATAGCCAATTTTGACTGCAGCTGGCACATCTAGCAGAAATTACTCAGGTCTGCCTCCAGGACAAGACTCATCCCAATAAACATCAACCTGCTCCCTTCCATTCATCCCTTTTCCCTTCCTTTAGCTCATCCTTTTATCTCACTCTTCTCTTCTCTCTTCCCTACCTCTTCTCACTTCTCTTTCTTCTACTGCTTTTTTCTCTCTGCTGTCTCTTCTTTATGTCTATTATTTGGTTCCTCCCTTCTCTTGTCATCCCCTCCTGTCTCCTCTCTTATCTTGTCTATCACTCCTCTCCTCTATCTCCTCTCTTCTCCCCTGCTATTCCCTCTTTGTCAATCAATCAATCAATCAATCAATTTTATTTTATATAGCCCTTCTTACATCAGCTAATATCTCGAAGTGCTGTACAGAAACCCAGCCTAAAACCCCAAAACAGCTAGTAATGCAGGTGTAGAAGCACGGTGGCTAGGGAAAAACTCCCTAGAAAGGCAAAACCTAGGAAGAAACCTAGAGAGGAACCAGGCTATGAGGGGTGGCCAGTCCTCTTCTGGCTGTGGGTGGAGATTATAACAGAACCATGCCAAGATGTTCAAAAATGTTCATAAGTGACAAGCATGGTCAAATAATAATCAGGAATAAATCTCAGTTGGCTTTTTCATAGCGATCATTAGAGTTTAAAACAGCAGGTCTGGGACAGGTAGGGGTTCCATAACCGCAGGCAGAACAGTTTAAACTGGAATAGCAGCAAGGCCAGGCGGACTGGGGACAGCAAGGAGTCACCACGGCGGTAGTCCCGACGATGGTCCTAGGGCTCAGGTTCTCAGTTGGCTTTTCATAGCCGATCATTTAGAGTTGAAAATAGCAGGTCTGGGACAGGTAGGGGGTTTGGAGCCGCAGGCAGAACAGACGAAACTGGAATAGCAGCAAGGCCAGGCGGACTGGGGACAGCAAGGTGTCATCATGCCCGGTAGTCCTGACGTATGGTCCTAGGGCTCAGGTTCTCAGAGAGAAAGAGAGAACGAGAGAATTAGAGAGAGCATACTGTAAATCCACACAGGACACTGGATAAGACAGGAGAAGTACTCCAGGTATAACCAACTAACCCCAGCCCCCGACACATAAACTACTGCAGCATAAATACTGGAGGCTGAGACAGGAGCGGTCCGAGACACGTGGCCCCATCCAAGAAACCACGGGACAGGGCCAAACAGGAAGGATATAACCCCACCCACTCCGCCAAAGCACAGCCCCCCGCACCACTAGAGGGATATCCCCAACCACCAACTTACAATCCTGAGACAAGGCCGAGTATAGCCCACAGAGGTCTCCACCACAGCACAAACCAAGGGGGCGCCAACCCAGACAGGAAGATCACGTCAGTAACTCAACCCACTCAAGTGACGCACCTCCCAGGGACGGCATGAAAGAGCACCAGCAAGCCAGTGACTCAGCCCCTGCAACAGGGTTAGAGGCAGAGAACCCCAGTGGAGAGGGGAACCGGCCTTGGCAGAGACAGCAAGGGCTGTTCGTTGCTCCAGCCTTTCCGTTCACCTTCACACTCCTGGGCCAGACTACACTCAATCATATGACCTACTGAAGAGATAAGTCTTCAGTAAAGACTTAAAGGTTGAGACCGAGCCGTGTCTCACATGGGTAGGCAGACTGTTCCATAAAAAATGGAGATCTATAGGAGAAAGCCCTGCCTCCCGCTGTTTGCTTAGAAATTCTAGGGACAATTAGGAGGCCATGCGTCTTGTGACCGTAGGACGTATTGGTATGACGGCAGGACCAACTCGGAAAGATAGGTAGAGCAAGCCCATGTAACACTTTATAGGTTAACAGTAAAACCTTGAAATCAGCCCCTTGCCTTAACAGGAAGCCAGTGTAGGGAAGCTTAGCACTGGAGTAATATGATCAAATTTCTTGGTTCTAGTCAGGATTCTAGCAGCCGTATTTAGCACTAACTGAAGTTTATTTAGTGCTTTATCCGGGTAGCCGGAAAATAGAGCATTGCAGTAGTCCAATCTAGAAGTAACAAATGCATGGATCAATTTTTCTGCATCATTTTTTGGACAGAAAATTTCTGATTTTTGCAATGTTACGTAGATGGAAAAAAGCTGTCCTTGAAACAGTCTTGATATGTTCGTCAAAAGAGAGATCAGGGTCAAGAGTAACGCCTAGGTCCTTCACAGTTTTATTTGAGACGACTTTACAACCATCAAGATTAATTGTCAGATTTAACAGAAGATCTCTTTGTTTCTTGGGACCTAGAACAAGCATCTCTGTTTTGTCCGAGTTTAAAAGTAAAAAGTTTTCAGCCATCCACTTCCTTATGTCTGAAACACAGGCTCTAGCGAGGGCAATTTTGGGGGCTTCACCATGCTTCATTGAAATGTACAGCGTGTGTCATCCGCATAGCAGTGAAAGTTAACATTATGTTTTCGAATAACATCCCCAAGAGGTAAAATATATAGTGAAAACAATAGTGGTCCTAAAACGGAACCTTGAGGAACACCGAAATGTACAGTTGATTTGTCGGAGGACAGACCATTCACAGAGACAAACTGATATCTTTCCGACAGGTAGGATCTAAACCAGGCCAGAACTTGTCCGTGCAGATCAATTTGGGTTTCCAGTCTCTCCAAAAGAATGTGGTGATCGATGGTGTCAAAGGCAGCACTAAGGTCTAGTAGCACGAGGACAGATGCAGAGCCTCGGTCTGACGCCATTAAAAGGTCATTTACCACCTTCACAAGTGCAGTCTCAGTGCTATGATGGGGTCCAAAACCAGACTGGAAGCATTTCAGATACATTGTTTGTCTTCAGAAAGGCAGTGAAGTTGCTGCGCAACAGCTTTTTCTAAAATTTTTGAGAGGAATGGAAGATTCGATATAGCCGATAGTTTTTTATATTTTCCGGGTCAAGGTTTGGCTTTTTCAAGAGAGGCTTTATCACTGCCACTTTTAGTGAGTTTGGTACACATCCGGTGGATAGAGAGCTGTTTATTATGTTCAACATAGGAGGGCCAAGCACAGGAAGCAGCTCCTTCAGCAGTTTAGTAGGAATAGGATCCAGTATGCAGCTTGAAGGTTTAGAGGCCATGATTATTTTCATCATTGTGTCAAGAGATATAGTACTAAAAACACTTAAGTGTCTCTCCCGATCCCAGGCCCTCGCAGAGCGGGGCAGATCCAGGACAGCTAAGCCCTGGAGGAATACGCCAGATTCAAAGAGGAGTCCGTAATTTGCTTTCTAATGGTCATGATCTTTTCCTCAAAGAAGTTCATGAATTTATCACTGCTGAAGTGAAAACCATCCCTCTTGGGGAATGCTGCTTTTTAGTTAGCTTTGCAACAGTATCAAAAAGAAATTTTGGATTGTTCTTATTTTCCTCGATTAATTTGGAAAAGTAGGATGATCGAGCAGCAGTGAGGGCTCTTCGGATTACTGCACGGTACTGTCTTTCCAAGCTAGTCGGAAGACTTCCAGTTTGGTGTGGCGCCATTTCCGCTCCAATTTCCTGGAAGCTTGCTTCAAAGCTCGGGTATTTTCTGTATACCAGGGAGCTAGTTTCTTATGACAAATGTTTTTCGCTTTTAGGGGTGCAACTGCATCTAGGGTATTGCGCAAGGTTAAATTGAGTTCCTCGTTAAGTGGTTAACTGATTTTTGTCCTCTGACGCCTTGGGTAGGCAGAAGGAGTCTGGAATGGGCATCAATGAATTTTTTGTGTTGTCTGAGAATTTATAGCACGACTTTTGATGCTCCTTGGTTGGGGTCTGAGCAGATTATTTGTTGCGATTGCAAACGTAATAAAATGGTGTCCGATAGTCCAGGATTTTGTGGAAAAACATTAAGATCTACAACATTTATTCCATGGGACAAAACTAGGTCCAGAGTATGACCTGTGGCAGTGAGTAGGTCCAGAGACATGTTGGACAAAACCCACTGAGTCGATAATGGCTCCGAAAGACTTTTGGAGTGGGTCTGTGGACTTCTCCAGTGAATATTAAAATCACCAAAAATTAGAATATGATCTGCTATGACTACAAGGTCTGATAGGAATTCAGGAAACTCAGAGAGGAACGCTGTATAGCCCAGGAGGCCTGCTAAACAGTAGCTATAAAAAGTGATTGAGTAGGCTGCATAGATTTCATGACTAGAAGCTCGAAAGATGAAAACGATTTTTTTTTGTAAATTGAAATTTGCTATCGTAAATGTTAGCAACACCTCCGCCTTTACGGGATGCACGGGAATATGGTCACTAGTGTAACCAGGAGGTGAGGCCTCATTTAACACAGCAAATCATCAGGCTTAAGCCATGTTTGAGTCAGGCCAATCACATCAAGATTATGATCAGTGATTAGTTCAATGACTATGACTGCCTTTGAAGTGAGGGATCTCATTAAGTAACCCTATTTTGAGATGTGAGGTATCACGATCTCTTTCAATAATGGCAGGAATGGAGGGAGGTCTTTATCCTAATAAGATTGCTAGGGTGAACACCACCATGTTTAGTTTTGCCCAACCTAGGTCGAGGCACAGACACAGTCTCAATGGGTATGGCTGAGCTGACTACACTGACTATGCTATTGGCAGACTCCACTAAGCTGGCAGGTTGGCTAACAGCCCGCTGCCTGGCCTGCACCCTATTTCACTGTGGGGCTAGAGGAGTTAGGAGCCCTATCTATGTTGGTAGATAAGAGGGAGAGCACCCTCCAGCTAGGATGGAGTCCGTCACCCTCAGCAGGTCAGGCTTGATCCTGTTTGTGGGTGAGTCCCAGAAAGAGGGCCAATTATCCACAAATGTTATCTTTTGGGAGGGGCAGAAAACAGTTTTCAACCAGCGATTGAGTGCTGAGACTCTGCTGTAGAGCTCGCCACTCCCCTAACTGGGAGGGGGCCAGAGACAATTACTCGATGCCGACACATCTTTCAGCTGATTTACACGCGAAGCTATGTTGCACTTGGTGACCTCTGACTGTTTCATCCTAACATCGTTGGTGCCGACGTGGATAACAATATCTCTATACTCTCACACTCGCCAGTTTTAGCTTTAGCCAGCACCATCTTTAGATTAGCCTTAACGTCGGTAGCCCTGCCCCCTGGTAAACAGTGTATGATCGCTGGGTGATTCGCTTTAAGTCTAATACTGCGGGTAATGGAGTCGCCAATGACTAGGGGTTTTCAATTTGTCAGAGCTAATGGTGGGAGCCCGGAGTCTCAGACCCCGTAACGGGAGGAGTGAGAGACTAGAGAAGACTCAGACTCCAGACTCCGACTCGCTACATAATGGGGAAAACGGTTGAAGGTTTCTGTCGTGAATGAGCGACACCGGTTGAGCATTCCAACAGTATTTCCCTCCAGAAGCCAGGAGAAAGTTGTCCGCCGCGGGACTGTAAGGGGGGATTTATACTAACGTTACTGTCTGTACTTGCTGGTGGCACAGACGCTGTTCTTCCTTTCCTACACTGATATTACTCTTGCCTAACGATTGCGTCTGAAGCTGGGCTTGTAGCACAGCTATTCTCGCCCGTAAGGCGAGAATTCTCCTGTATATTATGAGTACAGCGACTGCAATTAGAAGACATCATGTTAATGTTACACTAGCGCTGTTGAAGATGTTGATGAACCATGTCCAGATGAAGCGTCCGGAGGAAAAAGTTGAATAAGGGAAAAAGTTGACGATGGAAAAAGGAAAATAACGCAAAGTTGGCAGCTAAAACGCACAGGAAAGTGACTCTTCTGTCTCGGGATAAACGTCCGGGGTGAAAAAAAGTTTAACGAAAAAAAGATGAGTGAGGACAAAACTAAAAAAGTTGGTAAATTTGTTGAACACAGAGATTAATTAAACGTTTATTAAAAGTAAAACGTGAATAGTGGGCAGGTAGCCAAGTAGCAACAAACAGCAGAGCAGCACGGAGACAATGCGGAAGCGAGACGGAAGTCACGTGCTGAATGCGACACCAGTATCACGTGCTGAATGCGACTCATCACTCCTCTCCTATCTTCTTTCCTTTCTCCATTGTCTTCTATCTCTTCTTTTCAGTCTGCTGTCCAGTCTGACTCTCAGTCCCTGGAGAGAAAGAACACAGAGAGAATAGATATAGCCCATTTTGATGTTTCTCGTGTGTGTCTCTCTGGGACACACGTAAGAGGTCATCACTCCAAACACGCCTGCTTGGACTGAACATTCCCCACGCCTAACATACATCAGACACACACACACACGCACACACACTCCTTGCCTAATGCACATTACACACATACCCTTATATTGCAGCCCTAAAGATGTTAGGGAGGGTGGAGAGAAAGATGATGGAACAGTGGGAGGAAGAGAAATAGAGAGAATGAGGGAGAAGGATGAAGATAAAGCCTTTGCAATCTCCAAATATTTTACTCACCACTGCATCTACTGTAAGGAGAGGAGAGCATAACAGAAGAGAGCACAGGAGAGGAGAGGAGAGGAGAGGAGAGGAGAGGAGAGGAGAGGAGAGGAGAGGAGAGGAGAGGAGAGGAGAGGAGAGGAGAGGAGAGGAGAGGCGAGGAGAGGAGAGGAGAGGAGAGGAGAGGAGAGGAGAGGAGAGCACAGGAGAGCACAGGAGAGGAGTGCAGAGAAGACGAGAGCAGAGGAGAGGAGAGTAGAGGAGAGGAGAGGAGAGCAGAGCAGAGGAGAGCAGAGGAGATGAGAGAAGAGGAGAGGAGAGCACAGGAGAAGACAGCAGAGGAGAGGAAAGCAGAGGAGAGCAGAGGAGAGGAGAGCACAGGAGAGGAGAGCACAGGAGCGGAGAGCAGAGGAGAGGAGAGCGCAAGAGAGGAAAGCAGAGGAGAGGAGAGCAGAGGAGATGAGAGAAGAGGAGAGGAGAGCACAGGAGAGGACAGCAGAGGAGAGGACAGCAGAGGAAAGCAGAGGAGAGGAGAGCACAGGAGAGGAGAGCAGAGGAGAGGAGAACAGAGGAGAGGAGAGAAGAGAAAAGGAGAGCAGAGGAGAGGAGAGCAGAGGAGAGGAGAGCAGTGGAGAGGAGAGCAGAGGAGAGGAGAACAAAGGAGAGGAGAACAAAGGAGAGGAGAGGAGAGGAGAGGAGAGGAGAGGAGAGGAGAGGAGAGGAGAGGAGAGGAGAGGAGAGGAGAGGAGAGGAGAGGAGAGGAGAGGAGAGGAGAGCACAGGAGAGGAGAACAGAGGAGAGGAGAGCAGAGGAGAGCGCAGGAGAAGAGAGCAGAGGAGAGGAGAGCGCAGGAGAGGAGAGCGCAGGAGAGCAGAAAGAGAGGAGAGCAGAGGAGAGGAGAGCGCAGGAGAGGAGAGCGTAGGAGAGGAGAGCGCAGGAGAGGAGAGCGCAGGAGAGGAGAGCAGAGGAGAGGAGAGGAGGGCAGAGGAGAGGATAAAGCAGGAGAGGAGAGCGCAGGAGAGGAAAGCAGAGGAGAGGAGAGCGCAGGAGATGAGAGCAGAGGAGAGGAGAGCATAGGAGAGGAGAGGACAGCAGACGAGAGGAGAGCAGAGGAGAGGAGAGCACAGGAGAGGAGAGCAGAGGATAGGAGAGCAGAGGAGATGAGAGCAGTGGAGAGGCTGGCACAGGAGAGAGGAAAGCATGTGCGAAGAGAGCGCAGGAGAGGAGAGGAGATTAGTGGAGAGGAGAGTAGAGGAGAGGAGAGAGCAGGAGAGTGCAGGAGAGGAGAGAAGAGGAGAGGAGAGTGCAGGAGAAGAGAGCAGAGTAGAGGAGAGCACAGGAGAGGACAGCAGAGGAGAGGAGAGCGCAGTAGATGAGAACAGATGAGATGAGAGCGCAGGAGAGGATAGCGCAGGAGAGGAGAGCAGAGGAGAGGAGAGAAGAGGAGAGGAGAGTGCAGCAGAGGAGAACAGAGGAGAGGAGAGCACAGGAGAGGATAGCGCAGGAGAGGAGAGCACAAGAGAGGAGAGCAGAGCGCAGGAGAGCAGAGGAGAGAAGAGCAGCGGATATGAGAGAAGAGGAGAGGAGAGAAGAGAAAAGGAAAGCAGAGGAGAGGAGAGCGCAGGAGAGGAGAGCACAAGAGAGGAGAGTGCAAGAGAGGAGAGCAGAGTAGAGGAGAACACAAGAGAGGAGAGCAGAGGAAAGGGGAGCGCAGGAGAGGAGAGCGCAGGAGAGGATAGTGCAGGAGACGAGAGCAGAGCAGAGGAGAGCGCAGGAGAGGAGAACTCAGGAGAGGAGAGCAGAGGAGAGGAGAGCGCAGGAGAGGAGAGCAGAGGAGAGGAGAACGCATGAGAGGAGAGCGCAGGAGAGGAGAGCAGAGGAGAGGAGAGAGCAGGAGAGGAGAGCGCAAGAGAGCAGAGCAGAGGAGAACAGAGCGCAGGAGAGGACAGCAGAGGAGAGGAGAGAGCATGAGAGGAGAGAAGAGGAGAGAACAGGAGAGGAGAGCGCAGGAGAGGAGTGCGCATGAGAGGAGAGCAGAGGAGAGCAGAGCAGAGGAGAGCGCAGGAGAAGAGAGCAGAGGAGAGGAGAGCGCAGGAGAGGAGAGCGCAGGAGAGCAGAAAGAGAGGAGAGCAGAGGAGAGGAGAGCGCAGGAGAGGAGAGCGGAGGAGAGGAGAGCGCAGGAGAGGAGAGCGCAGGAGAGGAGAGCAGAGGAGAGGAGAGGAGGGCAGAGGAGAGGATAAAGCAGGAGAGGAGAGCGCAGGAGAGGAAAGCAGAGGAGAGGAG
Source organism: Coregonus clupeaformis (assembly GCF_020615455.1). Classification (NCBI taxonomy): domain Eukaryota; kingdom Metazoa; phylum Chordata; class Actinopteri; order Salmoniformes; family Salmonidae; genus Coregonus; species Coregonus clupeaformis. The sequence continues at coordinate 60,935,826 of NC_059214.1, forward strand.
AGCGCAGGAGATGAGAGCAGAGGAGAGGAGAGCATAAGAGAGGAGAGGACAGCAGATGAGAGGAGAGCAGAGGAGAGGAGAGCACAGGAGAGGAGAGCAGAGGATAGGAGAGCAGAGGAGATGAGAGCAGTGGAGAGGCTGGCACAGGAGAGAGGAAAGCATGTGAGAAGAGAGCGCAGGAGAGGAGAGGAGAATAGTGGAGAGGAGAGTAGAGGAGAGGAGAGAGCAGGAGAGCAGAGGAGAGGAGAGAAGAGGAGAGGAGAGTGCAGGAGAAGAGAGCAGAGTAGAGGAGAGCACAGGAGAGGACAGCAGAGGAGAGGAGAGCGCAGTAGATGAGAACAGATGAGATGAGAGCGCAGGAGAGGATAGCGCAGGAGAGGAGAGCAGAGGAGAGGAGAGAAGAGGAGAGGAGAGTGCAGCAGAGGAGAACAGAGGAGAGGAGAGCACAGGAGAGGATAGCGCAGGAGAGGAGAGCACAAGAGAGGAGAGCAGAGCGCAGGAGAGCAGAGGAGAGAAGAGCAGCGGATATGAGAGAAGAGGAGAGGAGAGAAGAGAAAAGGAAAGCAGAGGAGAGGAGAGCGCAGGAGAGGAGAGCACAAGAGAGGAGAGTGCAAGAGAGGAGAGCAGAGTAGAGGAGAACACAAGAGAGGAGAGCAGAGGAAAGGGGAGCGCAGGAGAGGAGAGCGCAGGAGAGGATAGTGCAGGAGACGAGAGCAGAGCAGAGGAGAGCGCAGGAGAGGAGAACTCAGGAGAGGAGAGCAGAGGAGAGGAGAGCGCAGGAGAGGAGAGCAGAGGAGAGGAGAACGCATGAGAGGAGAGCGCAGGAGAGGAGAGCAGAGGAGAGGAGAGAGCAGGAGAGGAGAGCGCAAGAGAGCAGAGCAGAGGAGAACAGAGCGCAGGAGAGGACAGCAGAGGAGAGGAGAGAGCATGAGAGGAGAGAAGAGGAGAGAACAGGAGAGGAGAGCGCAGGAGAGGAGTGCGCATGAGAGGAGAGCAGAGGAGAGCAGAGCAGAGGAGAGCGCAGGAGAAGAGAGCAGAGGAGAGGAGAGCGCAGGAGAGGAGAGCGCAGGAGAGCAGAAAGAGAGGAGAGCAGAGGAGAGGAGAGCGCAGGAGAGGAGAGCGTAGGAGAGGAGAGCGCAGGAGAGGAGAGCGCAGGAGAGGAGAGCAGAGGAGAGAGAGGAGGGCAGAGGAGAGGATAAAGCAGGAGAGGAGAGCGCAGGAGAGGAAAGCAGAGGAGAGGAGAGCGCAGGAGATGAGAGCAGAGGAGAGGAGAGCATAGGAGAGGAGAGAGGACAGCAGACGAGAGGAGAGCAGAGGAGAGGAGAGCACAGGAGAGGAGAGCAGAGGATAGGAGAGCAGAGGAGATGAGAGCAGTGGAGAGGCTGGCACAGGAGAGAGGAAAGCATGTGCGAAGAGAGCGCAGAGAGGAGAGGAGATTAGTGGAGAGGAGAGTAGAGGAGAGGAGAGAGCAGGAGAGTGCAGGAGAGGAGAGAAGAGGAGAGGAGAGTGCAGGAGAAGAGAGCAGAGTAGAGGAGAGCACAGGAGAGGACAGCAGAGGAGAGGAGAGCGCAGTAGATGAGAACAGATGAGATGAGAGCGCAGGAGAGGATAGCGCAGGAGAGGAGAGCAGAGGAGAGGAGAGAAGAGGAGAGGAGAGTGCAGCAGAGGAGAACAGAGGAGAGGAGAGCACAGGAGAGGATAGCGCAGGAGAGGAGAGCACAAGAGAGGAGAGCAGAGCGCAGGAGAGCAGAGGAGAGAAGAGCAGCGGATATGAGAGAAGAGGAGAGGAGAGAAGAGAAAAGGAAAGCAGAGGAGAGGAGAGCGCAGGAGAGGAGAACTCAGGAGAGGAGAGCAGAGGAGAGGAGAGCGCAGGAGAGGAGAGCAGAGGAGAGGAGAACGCATGAGAGGAGAGCGCAGGAGAGGAGAGCAGAGGAGAGGAGAGAGCAGGAGAGGAGAGCGCAAGAGAGCAGAGCAGAGGAGAACAGAGCGCAGGAGAGGAGAGCAGAGGAGAGGAGAGAGCAGGAGAGGAGAGAAGAGGAGAGAACAGGAGAGGAAAGCTGTAGAAGAGTGCGCATGAGAGGAGAGCAGAGAGAGCAGAGGAGAGGAGACAGGAGAGGAGAGGAGAGCAGAGGAGCGGAGAGAGCAGGAGAGGAGAGTGCAGGAGAAGACAGCAGAGGAGAGGAGAGTGCAGGAGAGGAGAGGAGAGGAGAGGAGAGGAGAGGAGAGGAGAGGAGAGGAGCGCGCAGGAGAGGAGAGCAGAGGAGATGAGAGCAGAGGAGAGCAGAGGAGAGGAGAGCAGAGGAGAGGAGAGTAGAGGAGAGAAGAGCAGAGGAGAGGAGAACGCAGGAGAGCAGGGCGCAGGAGAAGAGAGCAGAGGAGAGGAGAGCACAGGAGATGAGAACAGATGAGAGGAGAGCGCAGGAAAGGAGAGTGCAGGAGAAGAGAGCAGAGGAGAGGTGAGTGCAGGAGATGATAGTAGAGAGGAGAGCGCAGGAGGGGAGAGCGGAGGAGAGGAGAGTGCAGGAGAGGAGAGTAGAGGAGAGCGCAGGAGAGTGCAGGAGAGGAGAGCAGAGGAGAGTAGAGCACATGAGAGGAGTGCAGAGGAGAGGAGAGGAGAGGAGAGCAGACGAGAAGAGAGTGCAGGAGATGATAGTAAAGGAGAGGAGAGCACAGGAGAGGAGAGCGCAGGAGAGGAGAGGAGAGCAGAGGAGCGGATAGAGCAGGAGAGGAGAGTGCAGGAGAAGACAGCAGAGGAGAGGAGAGGAGAGGAGAGGAGAGGAGAGGAGAGGAGAGGAGAGGAGAGGAGAGGAGAGGAGAGGAGAGGAGAGGAGAGGAGAGCACAGGAGAGGAGAGCACAGGAGCGGAGAGCAGAGGAGAGGAGAGCGTAAAAGAGGAAAGCAGAGGAGAGGAGAGCAGAGGAGATGAGAGAAGAGGAGAGGAGAGCACAGGAGAGGACAGCAGAGGAGAGGACAGCAGAGGAAAGCAGAGGAGAGGAGAGCACAGGAGAGGAGAGCAGAGGAGAGGAGAACAGAGGAGAAGAGAGAAGAGAAAAGGAGAGCAGAGGAGAGGAGAGGAGAGCAGAGGAGAGGAGAGCAGTGGAGAGGAGAGCAGAGGAGAGGAGAACAAAGGAGAGGAGAGGAGAGGAGAGGAGAGGAGAGGATAGGAGAGTGCAGGAGATGATAGTAGAGAGGAGAGCGCAGGAGAGGAGATCAGTGGAGAGGAGAGCAGAGGAGAGGAGAGCGCAGGAGAACAGAGGAGAGGAGAGCACAAGAGGGGAGAGCGGAGGAGAGGAGAGTGCAGGAGAGGAGAGCAGAGGAGAGCGCAGGAGAGTGCAGGAGAGGAGAGCAGAGGAGAGTAGAGCACAGGAGAGGAGTGCAGAGGAGAGGAGAGGAGAGGAGAGCAGAGGAGAAGAGAGTGCAGGAGATGATAGTAGAGGAGAGGAGAGCACAGGAGAGGAGAGCGCAGGAGAGGAGAGGAGAGCAGAGGAGCGGATAGAGCAGGAGAGGAGAGTGCAGGAGAAGACAGCAGAGGAGAGGAGAGGAGAGGAGAGAGAGAGAGGAGAGGAGAGCACAGAGAGAGAGGAGAGCACAGAGAGGAGAGCACAGGAACGGGAGAGCAGAGGAGAGGAGAGCGCAAGAGAGGAATAAAGCAGAGGAGAGGAGACGCAGAGGAGATGAGAGAAGAGGAGAGGAGAGCACAGGAGAGGACAGCAGAGGAGAGGACAGCAGAGGAAAGCAGAGGAGAGGAGAGCACAGGAGAGGAGAGCAGAGGAGAGGAGAACAGAGGAGAGGAGAGAAGAGAAAAGGAGAGCAGAGGAGAGGAGAGCAGTGGAGAGGAGAGCAGAGGAGAGGAGAACAAAGGAGAGGAGAGGAGAGGAGAGGAGAGGAGAGGAGAGGAGAGGAGAGGAGAGGAGAGGAGAGGAGAGGAGGAGGAGAGGAGAGGAGAGGAGAGGAGAGGAGAGGAGAGCACAGGAGAGGAGAGGAGAGCAGAGGAGAGGAGAGCAGAGGAGAGCGCAGGAGAAGAGAGCAGAGGAGAGGAGAGCGCAGGAGAGGAGAGGAGAGCAGAGGAGAGGAGAGGAGAGCAGAGGAGAGGATAAAGCAGGAGGAGGAGAAGCGCAGGAGAGGAAAAGCAGAGGAGAGTAGAGCGAGGAGAGAGAGAGCAGAGGAGAGGAGAGCATAAGAGAGGAGAGGACAGCAGATGAGAGGAGATTAGAGGAGAGGAGAGCACAGGAGAGGAGAGCAGAGGATAGGAGAGCAGAGGAGATGAGAGCAGTGGAGAGGCTGGCACAGGAGAGGAGAGCGCAGGAGAGGAAAGCATGTGAGAAGAGAGCGCAGGAGAGGAGAGGAGAATAGTGGAGAGGAGAGAAGAGGAGAGGAGAGTGCAGGAGAAGAGAGCAGAGTAGAGGAGAGCACAGGAGAGGAGAGCAGAGGAGAGGAGACAGTAGATGAGAACAGATTGACATGAGGAGGAGAGATAGCGCAGGAGAGGAGAGCAGAGGAGAGGAGAGAAGAGGAGAGGAGAGTGCAGCAGAGGAGAACAGAGGAGAGGAGAGCACAGGAGAGGATAGCGCATGAGAGGAGAGCACAAGAGAGGAGAGCAGAGCGCAGGAGAGGAGAGCAGAGGAGAGAAGAGCAGCGGATATGAGAGAAGAGGAGAGGAGAGAAGAGAAAAGGAAAGCAGAGGAGAGGAGAGCGCAGGAGAGGAGAGCACAAGAGAGGAGAGTGCAAGAGAGGAGAGCAGAGTAGAGGAGAGCACAAGAGAGGAGAGCAGAGGAAAGGGGAGCGCAGGAGAGGAGAGCAGAGGAGAGGAGAGCGCAGGAGAGAATAGTGCAGGAGACGAGAGCAGAGCAGAGGAGAGGAGAGTGCAGGAGAGGAGAGCAGAGGAGAGGAGAACGCATGAGAGGAGAGCGCAGGAGAGGAGAGATCAGGAGAGGAGAGCGCAAGAGAGCAGAGCAGAGGAGAACAGAGCGCAGGAGAGGAGAGCAGAGGAGAGGAGAGAGCAGGAGAGGAGAGAAGAGGAGAGAACAGGAGAGGAGAGCGCAGGAGAGGAGTGCGCAGGAGAGGAGAGCAGAGGAGAGGAGAGCAGAGGAGAGGAGAGCGCAGGAGAGGAGAGGTGAGCAGAGGAGCGGAGAGAGCAGGAGAGGAGAGTGCAGGAGAAGACAGCAGAGGAGAGGAGAGTGCAGGAGAGGAAGAGAGGAGAGGAGAGGAGAGCAGAGGAGATGAGAGCAGAGGAGAGCAGAGGAGAGGAGAGTAGAGGAGGAGAAGACAGAGGAGAGGAGAATGCAGGAACAGGCGCGAGGAGAAGAGAACAGAGGGAGAGGAGAGGGGGAGAGAGGAGAGGAGAGGAGAGGAGAGGAGAGGAGAGAGAGGAGAGGAGAGGAGAGCGCAGCGCGAGAGAGAGAGCAGAGGAGATTGAGAAGAGGAGACAGAGGAGAGGAGAGCAGAGGAGAGGAGACAGAGGAGAGAAGAGCAGATGAGAGGAGAACACAGGAGAGCAGGGCACAGGAGAAGAGAGCAGAGGAGAGGAGAGCACAGGAGATGAGAACAGATGAGAGGAGAGCACAGGAAAGGAGAGTGCAGGAGAAGAGAGCAGAGGAGAGGTGAGTGCAGGAGATGATAGTAGAGAGGAAAGCGCAGGAGAGGAGATCAGTGGAGAGGAGAGCAGAGGAGAGGAGAGCGCAGGAGAACAGAGGAGAGGAGAGCACAAGAGAGGAGAGCGGAGGAGAGGAGAGTGCAGGAGAGGAGAGCAGAGGAGAGCACAGGAGAGCGCAGGAGAGGAGAGCAGAGGAGAGTAGAGCACAGGAGAGGAGTGCAGAAGAGAGGAGAGCACAGGAGAGGAGAGCAGAGGAGAAGAGAGTGCAGGAGATGATAGTAGAGGAGAGGAGAGCACAGGAGAGGAGATCAGTGGAGAGGAGAGGAGAGGAGAGCGCAGGAGAACAGAGGAGAGGAGAGCACAGCAGAGGAGAGCGGAGGAGAGGAGAGGAGGAGAGCGGAGAGAGGGAGAGAGAAAGGGAGAAGGGGGAGGAGAAGAGAGGAGAGCACTGAGAGGAGACCAGAGGAGAAGAGAGCAAAAGTAGAGGAGAGGAGAGCAGAGGAGAGGAGAGATAGGAGAGGAGATTAGAGGAGAGGAGAGTACAGTAGACGAATGCAGAGGAGAGGAGATCGAGAGGAGATGAGAGAGGAGAGCACAAGAGATGAGAGTAGAGTTCAGGAGAGGAGAACGCAGGAAAGGAGATAAGTGGAGAGGAGAGTGCATGAGAGGAGAACAGAGGAGAGGTGAGTGCAGGAGATGATAGTAGAGAGGAGAGCGCAGGAGAGGAGATCAGTGGAGAGGAGAGCAGAGGAGAGGAGAGCGCAGGAGAACAGAGGAGAGGAGAGCACAAGAGAGGAGAGCGGAGGAGAGGAGAGTGCAGGAGAGGAGAGCAGAGGAGAGCGTAGGAGAGAGCAGGAGAGGAGAGCACAGGAGAGGAGAGCGCAGGAGATGAGAACAGAGGAGAGGAGAGCGCAGGAGAGTTCAGGAGAGGAGAACGCAGGAGAGGAGATAAGTGGAGAGGAGAGCAGAGGAGAGCAGAGTGCAGGAGAGCAGAGGAGAGGAGAACAGAGGAGCGCAGGAGAGGAGAACTCAGGAGAGGAGAGCAGAGGAGAGGAGAGCGCAGGAGAGGAGAGAGAGGAGAGGAGAACGCATGAGAGGAGAGCGCAGGAGAGAGAGAGATAAGAGAGAGAGCGCAAGAGAGAGAGCAGAGGAGAAAGAGGAGGAGAGGAGAGCAGAGGAGAGGAGAGAGAGGAGAGGAGAGAAGAGGAGAGAACAGGGAGAGGAGAGCGAAGAGAGGAGGAGGAGGAGAGAAGGAGAGGAAGCAGAGGAGATGGAAGAGGAGAGGAGAAGAAGAAAAAAAGTAGAGAAGACAGAGGAGAGAGGAAGGAGAGGAGAGGAGAGGAAGGAGGAGGAGAGGAGAGGAGAGGAGAGGACGCCGCAGGAAGGAGAGCAGAGAGATGAGAGCAGAGAGACAGAGGAGAGGAGAGCAGTGAGGTGAGAGAGAAGAGGAGAGAAGAGCAGAGGAGAGTGGAGAACGAGGAGAGCAGGGCAGGGAGAAGAGGAGCAGAGGAGAGGGAGAAGGAGATGAGAAATGAGAGGAGAGTAGGAAAGGAGAGTGAGGAGAAGAGAGAGAGGAGAGGGGAGGAGGAGAGGAGATCAGTGGAGAGGAGAGCAGAGGAGAGGAGATTTGAGGAGAAACAGAGGAGAATGAGAGAACAAGAGAGGAGATGGAGGAGAGGAGAGTGCAGAGAGGAGAAGAGGAGAAAAAGGAGGAGAAACAGAGAGGAGGAGAAGAGAGGAGAGGAGGAAGTAGAGGAGAAGAGAGTACAGGAGAGATGGAAGACAGAAGAGAGGAGAGAGGAGCAGAGAGAGGAGAGGAGAACTCAGGAGAGGAGAGCAGAGGAGAGGAGAGAAGAGGAGAGGAGAGGAGGAGAGGAGAGAGAGGAGAGGAGAACGATGAGAGGAGAGGAGGAGAGGAGAGAGATCAAGAGGAGAGGCAAGAGAGCAGAGGAGAGGAGAACAGAGCGCAGGAGAGGAGAAGCAGAGGAGAGGAGAGAGAGGAGAGGAGTAGAAGAGGAGAGAACAGGAGAGGAAAGCGCAGGAGAGGAGGGCGCAGGAGAGGAGAGCAGAGGAGAGGAGAGCAGAGGAGAGGAGAGCGCAGGAGAGGAGAGGAGAGCAGAGAGAGGACAGGAGAGGAGAGTGCAGAAAAGAAAAGAGGGAGGGAGGAGGGAGGAGGAGGGAGGAGAGGAGAGGAGAGGAGAGGAGAGGAGAGGAGAGGAGAGAGGAGACAGGAGAGAGAGAAGGAGATGAAGAGGAGAAAAGAAGAGGAGAGGAGAGAAGAGGAGAGAAAGAGGAGAGGAGAACGGGAGAAGGGGAAGGAGAGAGAGGAGAGGAGAGAAGGGATGAGAACAGATGAGAGGAGAGCGCAGGAAAGGAGAGTGCAGGAGAAGAGAGCAGAGGAGAGGTGAGTGCAGGAGAGGAGATCAGTGGAGAGGAGAGCAGAGGAGAGGAGAGCGCAGGAGAACAGAGGAGAGGAGAGCACAAGAGAGGAGAGCGGAGGAGAGGAGAGTGCAGGAGAGGGAGAGGGTATGAGGAGAGGTATTTGTTTGAGAGAGAAGAATACAGAGAGAGAGTGCAGAAGAGAGAGGGGAGAAGAGAGGAGAGCAGAGGAGAAGAGAGTGCAGGAAGAGAGGAGAGGAAAGTAGAGAGGAGAGAGCACAGGAGAGGAGTGAGAGGGAGAGGAGAGGAGAACTCAGGAGAGGAGAGAGCAGAGGAGAGGAGAGCAGAGGAGGAGGAGGAGCGAGGAGAGGGAGAGCAGAGAGGAGAGGAGAACGATGAGAGGAGAGTGCAGGAGAGGAGAGATCAGGAGGAGAGCTGAGAGAGCAGAGCAGAGGAGAAATAGAGAGCAGGGAGAGGAGAGCAGAGGAGAGGAGAGAGCAGTGAGAGGAGAGAAGAGGAGAGAACAGGAGAGGAAAGGCAGGAGAGGAGGGCGAGGAGAGGAGAGCAGAGGAGAGAGGAGAGAGAGGAGAGGAGAATTTGAGGAGAGTGAGATGGAGAGCAGAGGAGTCGGAGAGAGTTATGGAGAGGAGAGTGTAGGAAAAGCAGAGCTAGAGGAGAGGAGAGTGAGGAGAGGAGAGGTGAGAGGAGAGGAGAGGGAGAGGGAGAGGAGAGGAGGAGGAGATAGAGATGGAGAGGAGGAGGAGAGTGAGGAGGAGAGGAGAGGAGAGGAGAGGAGCGCGCAGGAGAGGAGAGCAGAGGAGATGAGAGCAGAGGAGAGCAGAGGAGAGCAGAGGAGAGGAGAGAAGAGGAGAGAAGAGTAGAGGAGAGGAGAACGCAGGAGAGCAGGGCGCAGGAGAAGAGAGCAGAGGAGAGGAGAGCACAGGAGATGAGAACAGATGAGAGGAGAGCGCAGGAAAGGAGAGTGCAGGAGAAGAGAGCAGAGGAGAGGTGAGTGAGAGAGAGGAATAGTGGAGGAGGAGAGCAGAGGAGAGGAGAGAAAAGAGAGAGGAGAGTCTTGATGATGAATTGAGAGAATTGATATTATTCATGATATTTATGATATTATGATATTTTGAACAGAACAGATGATTTTTTGAGATATAGAAATTGAATAAAGATTAAAGATATAAAGATATGATATAATACATTGATATAAAAATGATGCAAGATGAGATGAGAGGAGAGGAGCATTTTTGGACAGAGGAGAGGAGAGCATTAGGAGAGTGAGAGCGGAGGAGAGGAGATAGTGAGATTTGAGGAAGGAGAGCAGAAGAGAAGAGTAAGGAGAGGAGTGCAGAGTGAGAGGAGAGCACTAGGAGTAGGAGATCAGAGGAGAAGAATAAAAAGAGAGAGGAGAGCAGAGGAGAGTGAGAGATTAGGAGAGGAGATTAGATGGAGAGGAGAGCACAGTAGACGAACGCAGAGGGGAAGAGATCGCAGTGGAGATGGAGGAGAGCACAAGAGATAGAGATTCAGGAGAGGAGAAACGAGGAGAGGAGATAAGGAGAGGAGAGCAGAGAGGAGAGGAGATCACAGGAGAGGAGAACAGAGGATAGGAGAGTGTATGAGAGGAGAAACAGAGGAGAGGGAGTGCAGTGAGATGATAGTAGAGAGGAGATGAGAGGAGAGTGAGGAGTGAGAGGAGAGGGAGAGGAGAGGAGAGGAGAGAGGAGAGGAAAGGAGAGGAGAGGAGAGGAGAGGAGAGGAGAGGAGAGGAGAGAGAGAGAGCAGAGGAGAGCAGAGAGAGAGGAGAGCAGAGGAGAGAGTATGAGAAGAGGAAAGAAGAGCAGAGGAGAGGAGAACGAGGAGAGAAGGGGAGGAGAAGAGAGCAAGAGGAGAGGAGAAATGAGAAACAGATGAGAGGAGAGTTTTCGAGGAGAGTTGAGAGCAGAAGATGAGAGAGGAGAAGAGGAGAAGAGATAGGAATATAGAGGAGAGGAGGTGAATTTATACAGAGGAGAGGAGAGAACAAGAGAGTGAGAGTGGAGGAGAGTGAGGGAGGGGAGAGAGAGAATTGAGGGAAGAAGGAGAGTGAGAGTAGAGGAGAGTAGAGTAGAGGAGGAGTGAGAGGAAGGGGAGCAAAGGTGAAGAAGTCAGAGGAAAAGAGATTGAAAAGGAGAGGGAGAGTGCAGGAAAAGACATTGCTATGAGGAGAGGAGAGGAGGAGAGGAAAAGGAGAGAGAATAAAGATGGAGAGAGAGGAGAGGAGGAAGAGAGGAGAGTAGGAGATATAGAGAGCAGAGGAGAGCAGAGGAGAGCAGAGGAGAGGAGAGAAGAGGAGAGAAGATAAGGAGACAGAGAACAGAGGAGAGCAGGGCGCAGGAGAAGAGAGTTAGAGGAGAGGAGAGCAATAGGAGATGAGAATAGATGAGAGGAGAGCGAGAAAGGAGAGTGTAGGAGAAGAGAGAGAGGAGAGGTGGAGTGCAGGAGAGGGATAGGTGGAGGAGGTGAGAGCAGAGGAGAGGAGATGAGAGGAGAACAGAGGAGAGTGAGAGAACAAGAGAGGAGAGATGAGAGTGCTAAGAGAGGAATTAGGAGGATATGAGATTGGAGAGTAAGAGTGCAGAGGAGATGTAGATAAAAGGAGTGTGAAGAGAGGGGGATAGAGAGGATAGAGATGACATTATGAGAAAAGGAGGAATGAATGTAGATGGAGAGGAGAGGAGAACTCAGGAGAGGAGAGCAGAGGAGAGGAGAGTAAGAGGAGAGGAGGATGCACGGGAGAGGAGAGCAGAGGAGAGGAGAACGTGAAGAGAGGAGAGCGAGGAGAGGAGAGATCAGGAGAGGAGAGCTAAGAGAGCAGAGCAGAGGAGAAACAGAGCGAGGAGAGGAGAGAGAGGAGAGGAGAGAGCAGGAGAGAGAGAAGAGAGAGAGAACAGGAGAGGAAAGCGAGGAGAGGAGGGGCAGAGAGAGGAGAGAGGAGTGAGAGGAGAGAGAGGAGAGAGAGCGAGGAGAAGAGAGTGAGAGTAGAGGAGCCGGAGAGAGCAGGAGAGTGAGAGTGCAGTGAAAAGACAGCAGTGAGGAGAGGGAGAGTGCAGGAGAGGAGAGGAGAGGAGAGGAGGAGGAGAGGAGAGGAGAGGAGAGGAGAGGAGAGAGAGAGAGAGTGAGGAGGAGGAGAGGAGAGGAGAGGAGCAAGAAGAGAGGAGAGCAGAGTGAGATGAGATAGAGAGAGAGAGGAGTAGAGGAGAGTGAGAGAAGAGGAGAGAAGAGTAGAGGAGAGGAGAAAGGAAATGGGGTAGGAGAAGAGAGTGAGAGGAGAGACAGGAGATGAGAAACAGATGAGAGATAGGAAAGGAGAGTGTTAGGAGAAGAGAGCAGAGGAGAGGAGAGAGCAGGAGAGGACGGAGAGGAGAAAGGAGAGGAGAAGAAACAGATTATAGAGAGAAAGATGAGAGTTGTGGAGAATAAGAGGAGAAGATATGAGAGAATGTATTTAGGAGAGGAGTGAGACACAATGAGGAAAGTGAGGAACAGGTGAGGAGAGAGCAGATGGAGCAAGAAAGAATGAAGGAGAGCAGAATAGATGAATACCAGAGAGGAGTGCAGATAGAGAGGAGAGGAGAGGAGAGTGAGAGGAGAACAGAGGAGAGTGAGAGCACAGTGAGAGGAGAGGAGAAAGAATAGAATGGAACAGAAGAGAGGAGATACAGGAGAGGAGTGCAGAGGAGAGGAGAGCAAGGAGAGGAGACCAGAGGAGAAGAGAGAGCAAAGTAGAGTAGAGAGAGCAGAGGAGAGGAGAGTATAGGAGAGGAGATTAGAGGAGAGGAGAGTACAGTAGACGAATGCAGAGGGGAGGAGATCGGGTAGGAGAAGAGAGGAGAGCACAAGAGATGAGAGTAGAGTTAGAGAGAGGAGAACGAGGAGAGGAGATAAGGGAGAGGAGAGAGAGGAGAGGGAGATCACAGGAGAGGAGAACAGAGGATAGGAGATGGCAAGAGAGGAGAACAGAGGAGAGGTGAGTGCAGGAGATGATAGTAGAGAGGAGATGAGAGGAGAGAGGAGAGGAGAGGAGAGGGAGAGGAGAGGAGAGGAGAGAGGAGAGGAGAGGAGGAGAGGAGGAGAGGAAGAAAGGAGAGGAGAGGAGGAGGGAGGAGAGGAGAGAGAGAGGAGAGGGAAGAGGAGGTGAGAGCAGAGGAGAGCAGAGGAGAGTGAGACAGAGGAGAGTAAAGAGAAGTTGAGCAGAGGAGAGGATATGAACAGGAGAAATGGGATTTTTTAGTGAGTAGAGGAGAGGAGATAAGAGATGAGAACAGATGAGAGGAGAGTGTAGGAAAGGAGAGTGCAGGAGAAGAGAGCAGAGGAGAAGTGAGTGCAGGAGAGGAGATCAGTGGAGAGGAGAGCAGAGGAGAGGAGAGCGCAGGAGAACAGAGGAGAGGAGAGCACAAGAGAGGAGAGGGGGAGAGGAGAGAGTGCAGGAGAGGAGAGTAGAGGAGGAGCGTTATGGAGAGCGCAGGAGAGGAGAGCAGAGGAGAGTAGAGTACAGAGGAGGAGGAGAGGGAGAGGGAGAAGAGAGGAGAGGAGCAGATGGAAAAATGGTAGGAGAAGAAAAAACATTGATTTAGGAGTGCAAGGAGAGTGAGAGGAGAGAGAAAGAAAAGGAGAGAATTCAGGAGAGGAATGAGGAGAGAGTGCGTAGGATAGCGAGGGGGGATAAGAGAATACACAGGATGAGGAGTGCAGAGGAGAGGAGAGCACAGGAGAGGAGACCAGAGGAGAAGAGAGCAAAGTAGAGTAGAGGAGAGCAGAGGAGAGGAGAGAGCGAGGAGAGGAGATTAGAGGAGAGGAGAGCACAGTAGACGAATGCAGAGGGGAGGAGATCGCAGGAGATGAGAGGAGAGCACAAGAGATGAGAGTAGAGTTCAGGAGAGGAGAACGCAGGAGAGGAGATAAGTGGAGAGGAGAGCAGAGGAGAGGAGATCACAGGAGAAGAGAACAGAGGATAGGAGAGTGCATGAGAGGAGAACAGAGGAGAGGTGAGTGCAGGAGATGATAGTAGAGAGGAGAGCGCAGGAGAGGAGATCAGTGGAGATGAGAGCAGAGGAGAGGAGAGCGCAGGAGAACAGAGGAGAGGAGAGCACAAGAGAGGAGAGCGGAGGAGAGGAGAGTGCAGGAGAGGAGAACAGAGGAGAGTAGAGCATAGGAGAGGAGAGCGGAGGACAGGAGAGTGCAGGAGAGGAGAGCAGAGGAGAGCGTAGGAGAGAGCAGGAGAGAGATCAGAGGAGAGGAGAGCACAGGAGAGGAGAGCGCAGGAGATGAGAACAGAGGAGAGGAGAGGAGAGGAGAGGAGAGGAGAGGAGAGGAGAGCACAGGAGAGCACAGGAGAGCACAGGAGAGCACAGGAGAGCACAGGAGAGCACAGGAGAGCACAGGAGAGGAGTGCAGAGAAGACGAGAGCAGAGGAGAGGAGAGTAGAGGAGAGGAGAGGAGAGGGAGAGCAGAGCAGAGGAGAGCAGGAGGAGATGAGAGAAGAGTGATAGAGTGAGAGCACAGTTTGGGAGTGACAGAGAGGGAGAGGAAAGCAGAGGAGGAGCAGATGGAGAGGAGAGCACAGAGAGGAGAGCAGAGGAGAGAGAGAGCGTAAGAGAGAAAGCTAGAGGGAGAGGAGAGCAGAGGAGACGAGAGAAGAGGAGAGGAGAGCACAGGAGAGTATAATAGAGGAGAGGAGAGACAGAGATGCACAGAGAGCACAGGAGAGCACAGGAGAGCACAGAGAGGACAGAGAAGACTCGAAGAGAGAGGAGAGGAGAGGAGAGGAGAGGAGAGGAGAGTAGATTATATTTGATAGAGAGAGAAGAGGAGAGGAGAGCAATAGGAGAGGACAGCAGAGGAGAGGTAGCAGAGGAGAGTAGAGGAGAGGAGCACAGTGGAGAGGAGAAAGAGAGCAGAGGAGAGGAATAAGAGAGAAAGCAGAGGAGAGGAGAGCAGAGGAGATGAGAGAAGAGAAGAGGAGAGCACAGGAGAGGACAGTTAAGAGAAATTTTAGCAGATCAGAGAGAGAATAGGAGAGGAGAGAGATAGAAGAGAACAGATGAGAGGAGAGAAGAGAGAAGGAGGAGCAGAGAGAGAGGA
>NC_059215.1:0-37500 GCF_020615455.1 Coregonus clupeaformis
TGTGTGTGTGTGTGTGTGTGTGTGTGTGTGTGTGTGTGTGTGTGTGTGTGTGTGTGTGTGTGTGTGTGTGTGGCTGGCACTAGCCTACTTTACTCATTTCAAATAGGGCTTGTCTGGGACGGGGAGATGAGGGGAGACGACGGAGGGACTCTCTTTACTTTATTGTGTAAAAAAAAACAAAAGCTGCATCTAATATCATCCTCGCTGCCATCCACCATGATGGATTCCAGCGTTGCCACAGAGATAATTCAGTGTGTGGGAGGTGGGGTGGGTGTGTGTGTGGGAGGGGTGTTGTGTGTGTGTGTGTACACTATATTTACTGTGCAGGTCACTTCATATCCCATGCTGGTGGAGAAAATGAGAATATACTTCTGTGGGAAACATTATGACTTCAACAAACATCTGAAAGCAAGAGCTACAATATATACCAACTATCTTGAATCCAACAACTCAGCCCCACCATATCAACTGACTAACAAGCGTGCAGCCATATACCCTGTATCTCGCTCATTAAATTCTGACAGCTCAAATTAATAACAAAGTAAATTTGCTTGAATGTACTATTTTGTGTATCGAGTCGTCCTGGGCTCAAAGCAAGGCCTTGTGTTTATTAGGTGAAACTACATTTACATACGCTGTACAGCTAAAATAAATACACACCAAAGCCTTAAGCTAGGAGAGAGAGAGAGAGAGAGAGAGAGAGAGAGAGAGAGAGAGAGAGAGAGAGAGAGAGAGAGAGAGAGAGAGAGAGAGAGAGAGAGAGAGAGAGAGAGAGAGAGAGAGAGAGAGAGAGAGAGAGAGAGAGAGAGAGAGAGAGAGAGAGAGAGAGAGAGAGAGAGAGAGAGAGAGAGAGAGAGAGAGAGAGAGAGCTACCCTGGTAAGTACTGTATATCATGCAGTCTGTTTGAGGAGCTTGGGTTATTGCGGGCCACGCGGCATCGGACGCAAATATTGACACTGTTGCGCTAAATCCTATTATAGATTACATTTGTGATCTCATTTATGGAAATGCCTAAGCCCTGGGAATGAAATTACTATCTGTAAATCAGTTTCCCCCCAACCTTCTACTTCTGCAATATCTTTAAATTTGTTGTGGTTGTGTGGAATGGTAGCATAATGGGTAGCGGTAAAGAGAGGGTAAAGTCAGTCCATTCACCAGGGGTCTAATGTTGTTATTCACCATCGCCTTGCTGCCTGAGTCACGCAGCGAACTTCCATCTCTCATCTTGGATTGCCTTTTACTTTTTTTCATACATTGGTATATGCAAAGACTTTTGAAAAATCGTCCATAGGATTTGTAGCGATTTACCAAGGCATTCTGGGATTCAAAAACCAACAAAGCGGTATATTCAAAAGTAAAAATGTACCAACCACTAATTGCCCCTTTAATATATGCATATAAAATGATAAATAAACAAACTATTTAGAAGAATAAGTAAACTTGTATAAAGCAACAAGGTCCTTAAATGCTATTGAAAGTTCATCTGTAGAGACTCCTCTCCGCTAGTGAGCTGGATTATACATGGCGGCAGATTAGCAAATTAAGAGCTGGAACAAACTAAGTGCTTTGGGGAACCTCAGCCCCTTCAGCCCCTCAAAATCAGTGGGTGCGTCCCAAATAGCACCCTATTTCCTATATAGTGCATTACTTTTGACTAGAGACAACAGAGCTCTGGTCCAAAATTGTGCACTATATAGTGAATATGGTGACATTTTGGGCGCACCCAGTGACATTAAGAAAACACAGCAATAGAAAAAACATATTTATTTCCTTATCTAAGCTAGCAATGAACAAGAGGGAAGGATATCGTGAAAAATACATCTAAAAGTCTCCCAATGGCAATCCAGTGCCTCAGGCTACCTGGATTCGTAATAGAGGATCTGACAGATGAGTGTTTTCACTAGTTTCCACTATTCGCATGCGAGACAAAGCCGATGCTTTGTGACATTTTAATGGCCAGGAACCAGTGCATCTTGAACCTTTCGAACATCATCAAAGGTCAAAGTAACCATGACATAATCTCCTACCACGACAGTTAGAGTAAAGTAATATAGGATTTGAGACAGAGCATAAGGTCAAGCTACTGCACAAAACTATGTATGTAGAACTACGGACCCTGTTAAAAATACATTACTACTATACCATGAACAGTAACCTTTTGGTAGTGTCCACCCTGAGATTGGAAGGTTGTGAGTTCAAAACCCGGTCGACTCGTACCAAAGACTGTAAAAATGGGACCTGATATGTCTCTGCTTGGCACTC
Source organism: Coregonus clupeaformis (assembly GCF_020615455.1). Classification (NCBI taxonomy): domain Eukaryota; kingdom Metazoa; phylum Chordata; class Actinopteri; order Salmoniformes; family Salmonidae; genus Coregonus; species Coregonus clupeaformis. Next base: position 2,264 of record NC_059215.1, read on the forward strand.
AGCATTAAGGAGATGGATTGGGGGTAAGCCCCTCTGATAGACTAGCATCCTGTCCAGTGGGTGTACTTCTACATCAAGCTGCCTCATGCTACTGAAACAGGAGATAGGCTCCTGCCCTATGAACTGTTATGGCTCGCTCGTGCAAGGCTACATCCTATACCATGAAGAGGATTGAAGATAGTCCCCGTCTGGGTCCTAAATGACACCATATTTAGTGTATTACTTTTGACCACTCCCATAATGACAGTTAGATAAATGATATATAGGAATTGAGGTAAAGCATGCGATCAGGGTAGAAGACATTACTATATCATGAAGGGGATTGAAGATTTATATAGAATTTGACGCCAGTATTACATAATGCAATATCGAATGTGCTCTCCGGCAAGAAGGAAAGTATTTTTTTTTACAACTGCTAACCTCTTGCGCATGCATCCCACACAGCGAGTTAATGCAAGAACATGTACTGTGTGCCTCCCATGGGATATTTCAAAGAGAAAAGCTGGGGAAGTGTGTTTCATCTGCACTTTCACTGCAACACAGTTTTGAATACAGAGATTTCTAAAGCTATTCGGAATGGCATATGTTTTTAATAGACCTACATTGACTTCAACTAAAACTACAAATAGACACAAGGCTGTAAATTTTTGTTTCAGGACAGTGCCACTAACCTATGAGATGATAGCAGCTGTCATAACTTTTATGACATATGGTTATGTCATGGTTATGACGTGTTATGTAACCCTTACGACACAGGGTTCAAGTGAAGTGCAACCCCTGGTCAGAGGGAGAAAAGAGATGGAGGAAGTCACAATGCTGTAGCTTCTTGCCTAGCAACAGTTTTAGCTACTAGCCTAATTCCAAACTCTGTCCAGAGATTGGTAATTGATTGGCCCCACGTTTGTAGGCCTGCAGACCAACGCAAAAATGAAACATTAATATTATTTATTTTTTAAATATGATAACTAGGGGTGTAACGATTCGTTTTAACAACGATTCGATTTGTATCACGGTTCGTGGTTGTCGATACGATTCAAGGACGATATTGGTTCATTTAGAACGATACGATCCGAAACGATTCAGTGACTTGAAATCGATTCAGTAACCTTTTAGCCAAAAATTCAACCAGTGTGACTGAAATAAATACCTGGATACTGGACAGTGCAGGTGAAGTTTCCTAGATTCCTGTTTCTTGTAAGGACCGCAATGGTGGCTTGATAATTTCTCGCTCGTCGGCTTCTCCTCTGTCGTCCGCCATGCTATGTTTTGTTGTCTTTGCGCCTTTGCGCTGCTGTTGGCGCGATGACGTCACAGATAGGCAGACTGAATCGAGTAATGTTTAAAGCCTTTATCATTAAAAGTGCTAAGAAAAAACATCCATATAAAGTCTGACGTGCTTAAATCCAATGGGTTATTTCCTAGTATCGATACAATCAATTTATTACATTTTAAAACGATGTTAGATCGATATATGTTGTCCAAAAGGCCAACTCGCCGAGCACAGATCGATGTAGTTGGATCATAGGAATATAAATCGATACATCAATGTAGTAGATGGATCGTTACACCCCTAATGATAACTGATGATCAAAAGGCCCATTGATCATCAGTTATCATATTAAAAACATTTGTAGTAGAATTAAAACTATTAATGAAAACTAAAAACATTTATCTTCACTGTCATGAGGGGAGCCGCTAAACTGTTTTGATCGACATGGGGGTGGGAGTGGGAGGGGGGAGGGGGGGGGGGAGTGGGAATTGATGGTGCTCTATTGGTCTAGGGAGGGAAGAAGGAAATGGAGGTTAGCTACTCTGCCCTAAAGATGACAACATATTATAGATTGTGCTTTATTGGTCTGGGGGGGAGGGAGGGGATATACTCTGCCTAAAGGTGCACAAACATGGCTGATTGGGCTACTGTCACCCATTAACGTGGAACAGGCTTTTGATGGAGAAGATAGGGCAGGATATAGATCACAGGTTTCTTTTGATCGATGGACAGGTCGGTCAATGTTCTCCTAAGAGCCACGAGCAACCCATCGATCCCCCTTAACCCTCATTGATCCTTGGTCATCCATTGATTGGGAGCCCTGGGCCTGATGGTCGCCGGTCGTGTGGTTGTGTCCCCTTAGGCCGGAGGATGCGGCTGGGGAACCAGTCAAGGTTGACCTCTTTGATCACCTTTGCCCATTGTTAATAAGAGAAAAGTGTGTGTTAGAAACATATTATGCATCAGCAAATGGCTGTTTGGGGAGATAATATATTTTTATCCACTCCCACGTATCCCTTGCGCCTAAACAAAACAACCTCCATGAACTCACTCAAGGCATGATTCAATAGGGCTCTCCGTAGCAGAACATTTTGCAACGGCAAGTGAAACAGAGCTTGTTATTGAACATGTTCAGGTAGTCCCTCCCTGTTTCAGTCTTCTGTTCGGTGTCTATGACTCCTGCCACGGTCTCACAAAAACAAAACACCAGATTGGAGCAAAGTCAGGAGGTACAGTATTTATAGCCTACAAAGGCTCTAAACTAGGCAAGGCCATCACGAGTGAACAAAGAGAAGAAAAACTGCACTTAAAAAAACAACAGAAAACATGACATAAACAAATGGTAATCACAACATCACCATCCATTGAGGAACGATGACGCTACAACAAGCAGCCCAACAGATGGAGCCGAGCCCCGGCGCCTCTAAAAAAACCCACCGACCAGGTTCAATCAATCAGACAACAAAGTAGACAGAAAACGTTCTGCAATGCTAATGTTAGCATACACTCAGTAACAAGCGCCCCCCATCAGTCATTGGATTGGAACGTCCCGCTAGTTTCATAGAGTAGTAGAGGCTGTCAAAATAGAGGGGAGAAGGATGGAGGGGACTGGGCAGCACTTGTCATCCTCAGTGGATGAAGAGTGCGAGGGAGCGGATAGGGAGGGCAAAAAGAAAGGGAGGAAAAGGAGAGAGGGAAGCGATATCAGGCCTCTACGAACGGGGCTGTCATAGATGAGGGAAGGGGATGAGTCCAATGGGGGATCAGAAGTCTGTAACATGCACACACACACACACACACACACACACACACACACACACACACACACACACACACACGCGCACACACACACACACACACACACACACACACACACACACACAAACACACACACACACACACACAAACACACACACACACACTCCCCACTCTAGAGCTATCATATCTGCTCTGGTATCGGCCTATATTGATGCCCTGCAACAGTAACACTGAGCTGAACTTCAATTCAATTTGCCAAGTTCACTAAGGGTGAAGTACTGTATAAATATCATCCACTGTAGACATAACCTACAGTGTGGTGCTTAAGGTTGAGGAAGGAAATAAATGTTTGTAAATTAACATAGCATTGATTTCTACATGGTCGGAGGGGTGAGGGCATCAAAATCCTTTATATTAATAACATAAAGGTTATTGGTATATATTAATAATATACCAGACTTATTAATAATACAAATTATTAATATGTTCTATATGTAATTATATGGGTGAGCTGGGGGCTGAAGATTAAAGTTACAAATCCAACAAGGAAATGTGGAAAGCAAACGGACCAGAGTAAAACATTGGATGTTAAAGAACACCCCCAGTGATTTTATAACATTTACATTTTACAGTATCTGTCAGTGTAACAATGCCATTATCACCTTGTGAGTGATAATTTACCTCCATTGCAGCCAAGGACACAGTATCCTAGAGATTAAAGATACAAATGCTAACTATTGCTATTGTAATACAGTCAGTATGCCTTGAGAAGAACAAGAGGTCAACACACAGTACAACATAATAATATTTATATGATAAGACCCCAGGGTTACCAACATATTAAAATATTGATTGACACATTTTAATTAAAAACATTATTTTGATTAATTTATTCATACTATTTCTTCCTTCAACAAGATATAGTCAAAATCTAGGGTTGCTACCCAAGCCGGCTGGTCAGTCGTTCTATCGGTTCGGTTGCCAGAGACGCAACGCCTTCGTTAAGTATTTTTGTTATGTATCTATGGACACGACCCAGTAATTTGTTCTGAATGTTCTACCGCCATACTGGCTGGCAACATTATTATCTCTTGCTTGCTAGCTAGCCAACTACGGCTAACTTACAGTCACGTGAAACAGTTCAGCCAGAATAACAACAAAGTAGCTGCATTTGCATTTGTTTAAGCTGTTTTCTAGTGACATTTATTTTGATACATCCATAACAATGAGCTAATGATGCACAATTTCACCTGGCTTATAAAATGTGCTCTCTCATCAGAACACTGTTGTTCAGAGGAGCTAGACAACAACACAGCTAACATAATCACTTCAAACTGAAGCTGGAAAGACTGAAAACTAGCTGCTCTTCATTTCATTTTACCTGTTCAAATCAAATCAAATCAAATTTTATTTGCCACATGCACCGAATACAACAGGTGCAGACCTTACAGTAAAATGCTTACCTACAAGCGCTTAACCAACAATTCCGTTTTAAGAAAAAAAAATTAAAAAAATAAAAAATAAAAAAAATAAATAAAGAGCAGCAGTAAAATAAAAGAACAGTTGGGAGGCTATATACAGGGGTACAGGTACAGAGTCAATGTGCGGGGGCACCGGTTAGTCGAGGTAATTGAGGTAATATGTACATGTGGGTAGAGTTAAAGTGACTATGCATTGATAATAAACAGAGTAGCATCAGCATAAAAAACGGGGCGGGGTGGGGGTGGACAATGCAAATAGTCCGGGTAGCCATGATTAGCTGTTCAGGAGTCTTATGGCTTGGGGGTAGAAACTGTTAAGAAGCCTTTTGGACCTAGACTTGGCACTCCGGTACCGCTTGCCGTGCGGTAGCAGAGAGAACAGTCTATTACTTGGGTGGCTGGAGTCTTTGACCATTTTTAGGGCCTTCCTCTGACACCGCCTGGTATAGAGGTCCTGGATGGCAGGAAGCTTGGCCCCAGTGATATACTGTGCGGACCGCCTTGCGGTCGGAAGCCGAGTAGCTGCCATGCCAGGTGGTGATGCAACCAGTCAGGATGCTGTCGATGGTGCAGCTGTAGACTTTTTGAGGATCTGAGGACCAATGCCAAATATTTTCAGTCTCCTGAGGGGGAATAGGTTTTGTCGTGCCCTCTTCATGACTGTCTTGGTGTGTTTGGACTATGACAGTTTGTTGGTGATGTGGACACCAAGGAACTTGACACTCTCATCCTGTTCCACTACAGCCCCGTCGATGAGAATGGGGGCGTGCTCAGTCCTCTAATTTTCCCTGTAGTCCACAATCATCTCCTTTGTATTGATCACGTTGAGGGAGAAGTTGTTATCCTGTCACCACACGGCTAGGTCTCTGACCTCCTCCATATAGGCTGTCTCATTGTTGTCGGGGATCAGGCCTACCACTGTTGTGTCATCGGCAAACTTAAAAATGGGGTTGGAGTCGTGCCTGGCAATGCAGTCATGGGTGAACAGGGAGTACAGGAGAGAATTGAGCACGCACCCCTGAGAGGCCCCCGTGTTGAGGATCAGCGTGGCAGATGTGTTGTTACCTACCCTTACCACCTGGGGGCGGCACGTCTGGCCCTGCGGCCTTGTGAATGCTGACCTGCTTAAAAGTTTTACTCACATCGGTTAAGGAGAGCGGGATCACATAGTCATCCGGAACAGCTGATGCTCTCATGCATGTTTCAGTGTTGCTTGCATCGAAGCGAGCATAGAAGTGATTTAGCTTGTCTGGTATGCTTGTGTAACTTGGCAGCTCGCGGTTGTGCTTCCCTTTGTAGTCTGTAATAGTTTGCAAGCCCTGCCACATCCGACGAGCATCAAAGCCGGTGTGGTACAATTCAATCTTAGTCCTATATTGACTTTTTGCCTGTTTGATGGTTCGTCGGAGGGCATAGCCAGATTTCTTATAAGTGTTCGGGTTAGAGTCCCGCTCCTTGAAAGCGGCAGCTCTACACTTTAACTCAGTGCAGGTGTTGCCTGTAATCCATGGCTTCTGGTTGGGGTATGTATGTAAGGTCACTGTGGGGACAACATCATCAATGCACTTATTGATGAAGCCAGTGACTGATGTGGTGTACTCCTCAATGCCATCGGAAGAATCCCGGAAAATAGTCCAGTCTGTGCTAGCAAAACAGTCCTGTAGCTAAGCATCCGCGTCATCTGACCATTTCATTATTAATCGAGTCACTGGTGCTTCCTGCTTTAGTTTTTGCTTATAAGCTGGCATCAGGAGTATACAATTATGGTCAGATTTGCCAAATGGAGGGTGAGGGAGAGCTTTGTACGCGTCTCTGTGTGTGGAGTAAAGGATTTAAAGTTTCCCTGCATTAAAGTCCCCGGCCACTAGGAGCACTGCCTCTGGATGAGAGTTTTCCTGTTTGCTTATAGCCTTATACAGCTCATTGAGTGCAATCTTAGTGCCATCATCGGGTTGTGGTGGTAAATAGACAGCCACGGAAAATATAGATGAAAACTCTCTTGGTAAATAGTGTGGTCTACAGCTTATCATGACATAGTCTACCTCAGGTGAGCAAAACCTTGAGACTTCCTTAGTATTAGATTATATGCACCAGCTGTTGTTTGCAAATATACACAGACCACCACCCCTTGTCTTAACGGAGTCAGCCGTTCTATCCTGACGATGTAGCGTATATCCTGCCAGCTGTATGTTATCCATGTCGTCGTTCAGCCACGACTCGGTGAAACATAAGATATTACAGTTTTTAATGTCCCGTTGGTAGGATAACCTTTATCTTATATCGTCCATTTTGTTTTCAAATGATTGTACGCTGGCTAATATGATTGATGGAAGAGGCAGTTTACTCACTCGCCGTTGGATCCTTACAAGGCACCCCGACCTACATCCACAATATCTCTGTCTCTTTCTCATGAGAATGACGGGGATTTGGGCCTTGTCGGGTGTCTGTAGAATATCCTTTGCGTCCGACTCGTTGAAGAAAAAATTATCGTCCAATATGAGGTGATTAATCGCTGTCCTGATATCCAGAAGCTCTTTTTGGTCATAAGAGACGGTGGCAGAAACATTATGTACAGAATAAGTTACAAATAACACAAAAAAACACACATAATAGCACAACTGGTTAGAGGGCCGTAAAACGGCAGCCATCTCCTCCGATATTTCTTTGTATACGTATATCCATAAAAATTATGCTGATTCATGATTTCAACTGGCTGAGAAAAGCTGTCTGTCTCATCCGGACTCCAGACATATTCAATACTATGTGACAGCTGAAGATCAAATTTGAATATTGAAACAATGTTGCAAATGTCGGAGAGACAGACAGCAAGGTTTATACAACTCTCCGCTGTTGAAAATGTGAGATAATGTCTAGATCCTTTTTATAGTGGAAATCAATTTAATAAATTGCCTGGCTGGGCTGATGAGACAGTGGATTGTGCAGTCAGATGGAACAGAGTATATAGTCATTTTAACGTCATAGATTTAGCCAATGGTACTTGTGGAAAAAACACCAGCTGGAATGCGGTAAAAAAAAAAAAGCATTCAGGATTGTATAAATAATGATAATATATGCAATTTCTTAGACACTTTTATCCAAATAAAGTTACAATCATGTGTACATATATTTTATATATTGGTGGTCCCGGGAATCAAACCCACTATTCTGGCGTTGTAAGCACCATGCACTACCAACTGAGCTAATGAGGACAAGAAAACATGAAAAAATATCGAGAGAGAGCGAGGAGAACAATGTTGAAATAACGTTGAAATAACAGACGTTGAGATAAACATATCCACTTTTAGTTCTTTATATATTTTTTTTTACTAACTTGTGCTCTATATATTCTCTGCTTTCTACTCTGCTATTAATATTTACATTCTCATTACATTCAACCTGCTCTTTCTTTTCATGAAACTACCCCTGAAATTAGCAAGCTAAAATGCCCCGAGGCCATATTCAGCTAATGTATTTTCATACATTTCTGTCAATGCATTTACTGGCTTGTCGGGCAGAACATAGTCTCGACAATACGCATCACATTTCTCCACACAGTTATTTCCAACATCTCACCAGTCACCATACAAACCATGCCAAGAACCGTTGTGAACCATGCCAAAGATTTGTGAACACTGGTTAGTTCAAAAGCTGCCACACACACTCTCCACTCTTCAAAATCTAACATGACAGCGTCCAGGGGGAGCTCTGGTTGGCTGAAGTTTCCACTTCCTTCCTTCCTCCTTCCTGCCAGCCTGCTGAGTTAGGGGCTTGGCATTGGCTCCTTCTCTCACACTAATTGAAGTCCTCAATAAGTGCATAAATAAATGCAGATGGGGTAGTTGTGTGACTTGTGATTCAGGGACTTCAGCTGTCAAAGCCAGTCTTAATGAAGAAAATGTTAGACACAGGCCTCAGAAACCTGTAGTGTCTCTCTAAGTTACTGGATCTGTCCCACATGGCAGCCTATTCCCTACATAGTGTACAATCTGTGTCACATTTAATAATATGTGTCACTTCTCTTGGCACTGAGATATACCCTATCCAAATGCATTACGCTTTCAACCTTTTTGGAAGACTTCGATAACATCTTGATAGCATCTTCAAATCCTCCCAATTCCTGGGTGCCCAAACCAGCACCTTCTGTTAAGCATTCTGTGGACCAACGGCTTGGATGCAAAAAAAAAACAAGCATCCCATGAATTAGGCTAAACTGAACCAAATAGAATGAAGGACAGTCAGTGACAGTGAGATCTCTCAACCTCCACTAGTGCATCTCTATTTAATGTGGTGATGTGACAGAGGATACATCCCAAATGGCACCCTATTCAAAGTGCATAGTCCTATTGGCCCTGGTCAAAAATAGTGCACTACATAGGAAATAGGGTGTCATTTGGGCCACAGTAGGGACTCTAGCATCTCTGTAATGAGCTCATTAAACTATATGGGCCTCATTTCCTGTTCGAGAGAAGCCACTAATCAGCCACGGCAAAGTAACACGCACAAGTCCATAAACTTTTATGGCTTTCCCACGCCATTGCGTCCCCTCAGCGATTAATTGTCAAGGGAGGGCTAGTTCATTACTAAAACAGCAATCTAGCCTTGTTAAGAAATAAATACATATGAATAAACAAATTCAACTGCCGTGGAAGTCAGTCAATTTGGAAAAGCGGCGACTGGAGATTGGACAATTTGAGAAGTGTTAACGTCGTTGTAATGAAATCGGTTAGACTCACAGACCCGGAGACAACTGGTTTTATTGTATTTTATTGCCTCTGGCTTTTTTTCCTTTTCCCTTAGGCCTTTTTTAATATGAATAAATTAAAGCTATTGTGTTTGGTCATAGGTCTGTAACCAAGGTCATGTTCTGGGATGTTCTAGAAACAATGTATGAGAAAAACAAGTGATGAAGATGGGAAATTGATTGTACGTTGCATACATTTTATTTCCATTGTATATATAATGTGGTGTATTGAAATATCAATGGCGCTGCATATTTAAACTTGTAGTTGTAACCGTGTCTTCGATCATTTTCATCTTCAAAGGCGGCATGCACCCATTACCGACATGTTGGAAGGAAAATGCCCAAGGGCTTGACATCATTTCTTCTTTTCAATTTTTTCCCTCCCTCGTTCAGTGGTAAGCAATAGCCCAGATAAGGCATATTATAACTACTGCCGGTACAATTCAATATAATGGCATGCTTTATTGGAAACTAGCAAGCACACATTACACATTAACTCGATACAGCCACTAAGTAACAAGTGTTCGGGCTGAAAACGATGGGATTTAAAATGAGTTTAATTTAAAAAGCCTCTTTCCTTGAAGAGTCAAAGGGCTTGAACACACAAACCATCACCGTTTGGTTCCACTTCAATTCAGATCAAATATGTTCTTAGGAAGTGTAAAAATGGTTGCCTGTTGACCACAAACACTTATCTAAATGTGTCGTATCCTAACAGTGTAGGATGAGTGTGGGGAAGTGTGCTGCTGGTTCCTGTTTTCTCCTGAACCGTGTGATTTGAGTGCAGGCGCGTGTGCATATTGAATCACGATTGTTTTCATTTTTTCCCGACGGCCAGTGATTTGTGTGTCTGAGGTGAATCTATCACCCTCCCTCCCTCTGAACACTTCTGATGTGGATTTACAGCCTAGTGCTCGTAACCTGAATGAGAGTGACAGACAGCTCACTGGGCCCGCTCCTCAGCCCAACTCCCCGCCACCCCAGCCGTAGCTCAACATCCCAAACGCTCTCCGTCTCTACACTCTTAGAAAAAAGGGTTCCAAAAGGGTTCTTTGGCTGTCCCAATAGAATAACACTTTTTGGTTCATGTAGAAACCTCTGTGGAAAGGCTTCTACCTGGAACCAAAAAGGGGTTTTCAAAGGGTTCTCTTATGGGGAAAGCCAAAGAACACTTTTAGGTTCTAGATATAAACTTATTTTTTTCTAAGAGTGTATCCTCAAATTAAAACGAAAGTTATGATTATTATTGACAACCCCCCCCACCACACACCCCTCTTCCTCCTCACCTCTTCCTCCACACCAGACTATTTTATCTCCAAGCCCTGAGACTAAAAGCATTTAAAGTAATTTTGATTCTTAACAATTACACAAATTAGTGGCCAGCACATTGGCAAAACGATTTAGATTTAGCCGGAGAGAGAAAGAGCGAGAGTGATAGAGAGAGAGAGAGAGAGAGAGAGAGAGAGAGAGAGAGAGAGAGAGAGAGAGAGAGAGAGAGAGAGAGAGAGAGAGAGAGAGAGAGAGAGAGAGAGAGAGAGAGAGAGAGAGAGAGAGAAAGAAAGAAAGAAAGAAAGAAAGAAAGAAAGAAAGAAAGAAAGAAAGAAAGAAAGAAAGAAAGAAAGAAAGAAAGAAAGAAAGAAAGAAAGAAAGAAAGAAAGACAGAAAGAAAGAAAGAAAAGTTATTCAATTAATATTTCACGGGTTGTTAGCTAGTCATTTCTCCACCGGCCACCGGAAGCGCCAGTGCAAGAGGAAGTACAAAAGGGGCAGCCGAGCGGAGGGTGATGTGATTTGATTTCACAGACATTAGAGGGGGAAATGAGGGTATTTCTGCATAAACACAGAGAGAGGAAGAGAGAGAGAGAGAGAGAGAGAGAGAGAGAGAGAGAGAGAGAGAGAGAGAGAGAGAGAGAGAGAGAGAGAGAGAGAGAGAGAGAGAGAGAGAGAGAGAGAGCGAGAGACAGAGAGACAGAGAGACAGAGAGAGGAATGTGTTATTATATGAATTGCTGTGCAGCAGCTGCAGAGAGCCAGCAGCTGAATGATGATCACAGGATCAAATAGAGAGGGAATATCAGAGAAGAGGAGGAGGAGAGATGAGGATGCTGCCCCATTGCCAATGCTGACCTAGGGTGCTGCCACAGACCTTGGCCGACACATGCACGTATGCACACACAAACACATTAACAAACACAGACACACAGAGACAGAGCATACAGAGTTCAGCCTCTGCCACTGACATTGGCCTATGCACACACCCACGCTAAGACAAGCACACACACACACACACACACACACACACACACACACACACACACACACACACACACACACACACACACACACACACACACACACACACACACACAGAGCATACAAAGTCAAGGCAAACATCCACTATGTTGACTCTCCCCTCTTCATTTGGCCTGTCTTATGGCCCGGCTGAGATCTGGGGAGATTTGTAAGGCGAATCCACGCAGCTGCCACCAGGCCTGCTAGGGAGTTCATTATGGCCTCATTACCCCTGCCATTTGCCATGCCCGTGACATTTTTCCCTCCCTACCTTCCCTCTAACTCTCTCTCTTACCCCTTTATCCCTCTTTTCTCTCTTAGTCCCTTCTCTCGCTCGTACCCCTTTTCTCTTTCTCTCTCCACCACTCTCTTACCCCTCCCTACCCTCTTTCTTTCTCTCTCCCTCCCACTCTCTTACCCCTCCCTCCCTACCCTCTTTCTTTCTCTCTCTCTCGCTCCATACACACACACACACACACACACACACACACACACACACACACACACACACACACACACTCAAACTGTATTCACATCTGGGCCAGGCCATTGATTAGTGGAAGCGACTACCATTGTCTCTGGAGAGGAAAAGAACGCTAGGTCAAACCACTCAATCCACCCTAAGCGCTTCATTTTCCTAATCGGAGTGTGTTCCCGCAAGCGGGACAGACACACACAAACACGCACGTACACATGCACACACACATACACACAGAGGTCCCAGCTAAACAATTAACTAACCGTTTCAATGATACACATATTATCTCCGGGTCAAAGTAACCCTCTAGAATCAAGGGGGAAAAACATGATCCAAAAGAAGGCACTTATCCCAGCTAGAGCATCTCTAGCCAATACAATCAGCTTTTGTTTATCAATTGTGGAGGGAAAATGGCTGACTCAAGGTTACATTCACTGGATGGAAGTGCCGTAAACCCACACACCAAGTGCCTCACGTGCACACACACACCCACACCCACACACACACCCACACACACACACACACACACACACACACACACACACACACACACACACACACACACACACACACACACACACACACACACACACACCCACAAACCCACACCCACACACACACACACACACACACACACACACACACACACACACACACACACACACACACACACACACACACACACACACACACACACACACACACACACACACACACACACACACACACACACACACAACACTTAGAAAGTGTGGTTTTGTGGTGTGCCTCTTGGCCCTACCCACCTCCCACAGTACAGTATAATTATCCTCCACGGCTCTCCAGCTCCTGTGTGTCCTCCTGCTCCTTGGGAGCCAAGAAGAGCTGTCATAATGAAACAGAGTGCAATCAGGCTGGCAGGGACCAGCCGGAGGAGGAGACACTGGTTAAATACTGAGTGGCTAATGCTTAGTCCAGAGCCTCAGCCCGGGCTCCAAGCCTCCCAACTCCCGCCAGATTCAAGACTTGTCTGTGGGCTTCTCCATCTCCTCTAGATGGGCATGCTAGCTACTAATGCTACTTCTAAAACCTTGGTCTTCGGGCTCCTCCACCAGATGGGTGGCTAGCCACTAATGCTAATGCAACAGGCAACAGTACCAGGTACCATATGCTAATGCTAACGCTAAACCTCCAGTACCAGGTTCCAGCTCAGGGAGGCCTGCCATTCCGGTAATGGCCCCCGGGAGCGTGCCAGCACCAACTCAGCAGCTGGTAGGGAGTGACGGACGGACGACAAACAACCAACCAACGACCAGCGAGGCAATGCTCTTCCTCTTCCTTCCTAGCATAAAGGTGGGTTCTGATCTGTGGCACCCCACTGGTAGCAGAGGCTCCCCTTTCCACCCTTTCTTCCCTTTCTCTATCATTGCCCCTGCACCCCCCACTTTACTTCCTACCCCCTCTCCCTCTCTCCCGCCTCTCTCAGAGGGGTGTCTGTATGTGCTGATGTCCATGGGCTTTGCCCAGTCACCAGTCACCAGCCAGCTAGCCATCATGCCAGGTTCAGATCAGCCTCAATCGACATGAGGCACAGCAACAGTCTCATGTCTCTCTGTGAGGAGGACAACACACAAACACACACACACACACACACACACACACACACACACACACACACACACACACACACACACACACACACACACACTCCTCTGAGCAGCTGCACACTAGGTGATGCCGCCAAGCCTCTGACAAAGATAATGTACAAAATGGCCACCCTTCATGGCTGGCTGGAGTGTAGCGGGATGGCTCAGAGAGAGAAAGAGATGATTTAGTTGTTGCATGGCAAATGCATACTGTGATGCAAGGCTGTATTCATAAGGCCAAATGTAACAAGTCACAGTCTATTTATCCCTTTCCCACATGAAAATAACAAACACATAGCGGATAGCGCTATTTACATTTGAATAACATCATTTTCCCCCCTGTGTTTCTCTCACAACATCGACGACGCTTTGATCTTTGTTTGAATATGGATCGGCATTTTGGATCAGGGTTCCGGGCAAATTCTCATGAGGCATTTCTCACAGCTATTCACAGGCATTCTATGTCCCTACTTTCCATTCAAAGACACTTGTAAACCTCCCTCAACCATTTTATGTTTTTTATTGTATTGTCAAAGGACATTGCACTGGGAGCGACACATTTGTTAATGCAAAATCAATATCAGCACACTCACTAATTTCAAAAGACGAAACCACAAACCCAATGGTAATATCACATCTGCCACATACATACTACAAACTGCTAACGGCAAAACGAGTTAGACTTAGTTCAAACTGCTGACGATAAAACAAGTTTAAAGTGCGAACAACAAAGCGAGTTAGTTTAAACTGCTAACGCCAAAGCGAGTTAGTTCAAACTGCTAACGACGAAGCCAGTTCAATCCTTTGACAGAGACTATTCCCTGAGTCGCACAGCAGCTCTCTTTGAGAAAGAAAGCAGGAACAGAACATAGAGGAATAGAAAAACATCCATAACATAGATAACATTGCGAAAGCTCACTATCCGTTACTTGCCGTGCACTCTCCCGGGACCGGTTTAATCGCTGAGTTTGGTGAGACAGATCACCATGATAAAGGTATCTTGGACCGCAAGCATCTAGAGATAAGAGCCCATGGATGTCTCAGAAACAGCTAGTAGTGTGTTGGCTGGGGCTACATGTGTTCTGGTACGCCACCTACTTATTCACTAGCAACTAACACCACTCCATTTCTTATCAGAGCCCAAAATAGGGCCCTCAGATCTAGAGAGCGTACAGAGGCACTGACTGGAGAGAGACAGAGAGAGAGAGAGAGAGAGAGAGAGAGAGAGAGAGAGAGAGAGAGAGAGAGAGAGAGAGAGAGAGAGAGAGAGAGAGAGAGAGAGAGAGAGAGAGAGAGAGAGAGAGAGAGAGAGAGAGAGAGAGAGAGAGAGAGAGAGAGAGAGAGAGAGAGAGAGAGAGAGAGAGAGAGAGATAACCAATTGCTTTTGGCTGGACCTGGCTCCCCAGTGGGTGGGCCTGGCTCCCAAGTGAGTGGGCCTTTGCCCTCCCAGGCCTAACCATGGCTGCTCCCCTGCCCAGTCATGTGAAATTCATAGATTATGGCCTAATTATTTATTTCAATTGACTGATTTCCTTACATGAACTGTAACTCAGTATAGTTGCACTACCATAAGCTAGCATAATTAGCATAACACTTCAACAGGTGATTGCAGACACAAATAGGCTATACTCTCACTCCATTCTGTAAACTACTGCATGTGCACGCTGATTCCTTTTGAACTGACAAGCATGTTGACGAGAGTATGTGCACATGCTGTCACGCCCTGACATAGAGTTCGCTAGTTGGTTTGGTCAGGGTGTGAGTATCTATGTAATGTGTATATCTAATTGTAGATCTAGTATGTTTAGATCTATGTTGGCCAGGTGTGGTTCCCAATCAGAGGCAGCTGTTGATCGTTGTCTCTGATTGGGGATCATACTTAGGTAGACATTTTGCCTACCTATGTTGTGGGATCTTGACTCTTGTTTGGCTTGTTTGTGTGTAGCCATTGTGAGCTTCACGTTACGTTGCTTTTGTTGTTTTGTTGTGTGTTAACTTTGTTAATAAACATGTATGCATTCCACGCTGCACCTTGGTCCAATCCTGTACTCAACGAACGTGACACATGCACACTCCGTGTGTATCTGTCTCTGTGGTCCCTAACGTGGCTGCCAACCTCCTAACCCTTCTAATGAATCACTGACAAGCAGTCAGTCCTAAGAACAAACAAACCAGGCTTTGTAATTCAAAAAAAGTAATTAATGGAATGAACATTAGACAACCGTTAGACAAGCATTCTAATGTGTGTTTCTGATCTCCTCGCGCCGGAAAACTCCAGGGTTATGTCCTAAATGACACCCAATTCCCTACATAGTGCACTACTTTTGACAAGATCCCTATGGGCCCTGGTCAAAAGTAGTGCACTATCTATGACATAGGGTGCCATTTGGGATGATACACCAGCAACCGTCAGGCGGCGGCAGTTTGAACCAGCAACCGTCAGACGGCGGCAGTTTGAACCGAGTTGACAGCGGACACATGGGTCACTCTGTTAATTGTCAGGGACGTGTGCCCCGTCCCATTCTCCATGCACAGCCAGGCGTGTTATTTACATCAACAAAAACTATCTTCATCCGAACTGTGCCACCAATAATATAGCGTTCATAATTTGATCACAGTTCAGAAACCATGAATCCGTTCAGGAGAGAGAGAGAGAGAGAGAGTGTGTTGATGGTATTTTAAATGAAATAATCAAATATACAGACCACAAATTCAAATTGGCTATACTCAAACTCTTCAACATTATCCTCACTGCAGGTATTTTACTCAATATTTTGAACCAAGGATTTATCACACCAATCTATAAAAACGGAGACCAATTTGGCCCAAATAATTACAGAGGAATTTGTGTTAACAGCAACTTGGGGAACATTATTTGCAGTATCATAAATAGCAGACTACGTCATTTAATTGATGAACACAACGTCCTGAGCAGAAGCCTGATTGGATTTGTAACAAATTACCACAGAGCAGACCACATTTATACCCTCCACACTCTAATTGACAAACACGTAAAGCAAAATAAAGGCATTCTATGCCATTAAAAGGAACATTACAATGAAATTCCAATTAGAATCTGGCTAAAAATGTTGCAATCAGATATAGAACCAATTGCTCTATATGGCAGCAAAGTACGGGGTCCACTCTCTAATAAGGAATTTACCAAATGGGACAAACATCCAATCAAAATACTGCATGCAGAGTTTTGCAAGACTGTATTGCAAGTGCAAAGAAAAACTCCAAATAACGCATGTAGAGCAGAATTGGGCCAATACCCCCTCCTTATTCGAATAGAAAAAAGAGCCATCAAATTTTACAACCATCTAAAAACAAGTGACCCCAAAACATTCCATCACACAGCTCTACTATGTCAAGAGATGAAACAAGAGTCCCCTCAGCCAGCTGGTTCTGAGGCTCAGTTCACTAACCAAAACCAACCTCATAGAGCCTCAGGACAGCACTCAGAAAGTCTGGCCCAACCAAATCATCACAAAGCAAAAATAAAAATATATCACCTATTGGAAATATACCACAAAAAATCTAAGTAAACTTCAATGCTATTTGGTTCTAAACAGACAGTACATGGTGGCAGACTATCTGCCCACCGTGACTGATAGAAAACTGAGGAAAACAATGACTAGGTACAGACTCAGTCTGGCTATAGAGACTGGTTGTCACAGGCAAACCTGGCTTCCCAGAGAGGACAGGCTGTGCTCACTCTGCCTCCAGGGAGAGGTAGAGACAGAGCTGCATTTCTTATTACACTGTGACAAATACTCAGACCTAACATAATCTTTATTTCCCAAAATTATCATTCAGTACAAAGAATTTGAAACTATATAAGAGGAAGAAAAAATCTAATATTTATTTGGTGAAAAGCCAAAATGCGCAATTTTGGCAGCCAAATATGTGTCCTCCTGCCACAACCTGAGGGACAGCCAGTGAAAAGTGTACTGTAATGTCAATAATATTTCCTGTTTTGTTTTGGCTTTCATACCATGTCATGTGTCCTCTCAGTCATGTTGAGACTGGTCGACTACTATTGCTTTAATGTATTGTTATTCTCATTAATATTGTTGTTGTAGTTGCTGTTAATGTTAATCCCATTTCCATTACTACTATTATTATTGCTGTTGGTCCCACCATTTTTGTTATATGTATACTTTGACAATGTAAGTAATTTAACTTACCATGTCAATAAAGTCTATTGAATTGAATTGAATTGAGAGAGTGAGAGAGAGAGAGAGAGAGAGAGAGAGAGAGAGAGAGAGAGAGAGAGAGAGAGAGAGAGAGAGAGAGAGAGAGAGAGAGAGAGACACAAAGGTAGAGAAAGTGTGTAAAAGCTGAACAAGTTTCATATGGTGCTGGTGTTGTGATGGTGGTAATGTGTGTGTGTGTGTGTGTGTGTGTGTGTGTGTGTGTGTGTGTGTGTGTGTGTGTGTGTGTTTGTATGTGTGTGTGTGACTGTGTAAGCGGGCAGCATGCTACAGCTGTATTGGAGTCCGACAGGGCGTTGGGTCCAAGGGGGCTGTCCACAGCAGCCTCTCCACAGCTCTTTGCGGCTCTCAATCTCAGTCACCAGTGCAGCTGTTTCAATAAAGGTGTCCACGCCAGAGTGAGACCCACTGCCCGCCTGACGGATCAGATGTGACAGCATGGCCAACATCTTCTCTCTGCCTCTGTCGCTATCCCTGCTATGTGTGTCTCTTTCTATTGCTCTGTCCCTACTCCTTTTATCTCTGTCTCTGTCTCTCTTTGCTCTAGAGAGAATAATAACATTTGCATAGTAAACAGTAACTTATTATTATTATTATTATTATTATTATTATTGTTATTATTATTATTATTATTATTATTATTATTATTATTATTATTATTATTACTATTACAATTCTTATTCTTATTCTTATTAGTAATATTATTATTAGGGGTATTATTGGTATTCCTATTGTTATTCATATTATTATTAGTATTATTGTTTTGATTATTATTATAAATAGTAGTGGTATGGGCAGTAGGGGTGATGGTAATGATAGCAGTTTAATGATAGTGGTGGTAGTAGTATTAATGATGATGGTAGTTGTAGTACTGATATAATGGTGAGGATGACATTTAGTTAGTTATAAGTTAGTTATAGTTTCATTTTCCATGTTTAGCCTTTTACATTTGTTATATTTCTACTATTGACTGTTACCATTATTTAAAAAAAATATATTATTTACTACCCTTTTATATTACTATTATTTATTATTTATTATTTTATTACAATGTATATTGAACACATTGTTGCTTTGACAATTTTTACACAATGTTTTTCATGCCAACAAAGCAGCTGGAATTTGAGAGAGTGAGAGAGAGAGAGAGAGAGAACAAGTGAGAGAGAGCAAAATAGTGAGAGATAGATATATATATATAGATGTGTATATATATATATAGAGAGAGAGAGAGAGAGAGAGAGAGAGAGAGAGAGAGAGAGAGAGAGAGAGAGAGAGAGAGAGAGAGAGAGAGAGAGAGAGAGAGAGAGAGACGAGAGAGAGAGAGAGAGAGAGAGAGAGAGAGAGAGAGAGAGAGAGAGAGAGAGAGAGAGAGAGAGAGAGAGAGAGAGAGAGAGAGAGAGAGAGAGAGAGAGAGAGAGAGAGAGAGAGAGAGAGCAGAGAGAGAGAGAGAGAGAGAGAGAGAGAGAGAGAGAGAGAGAGAGAGAGAGAGAGAGAGAGAGAGAGAGAGAGAGAGAGAGAGAGAGAGAGAGAGAGAGAGAGAGAGAGAGAGAGAGAGAGAGAGAGAGAGAGAGAGAGAGAGAGAGAGAGAGAGAGAGAGAGAGAGAGAGAGATAGAGAGAGAGAGAGAGAGAGAGAGAGAGAGAGAGGTTGTTTTGGGGAGGATAACATTCATCATAACACACATATAACATATACTATACATGTTTCCTCAATGGTAGACAAAAGGTAATCATTATTTGATTGATATCTGGGGCGGATTACTTGGGGCTTACCAGGAATTGTATCACCCGCCCCATAAAGTGGTGTGGCAGTATTAGCATCACACCAAAGATGATTAGACATCCTTTATCTACCATTGCACAGGATCACCACACAATTATTAAAGAGAGCCTGTCCCAAGAGAGTTGAGCGGGTGGAATGCTAGTGTAACCTCAGCAAACATTAAAATATTATACTCTGTTCCCTCCAAAAAATAAAGCACACCTTTTTAGGCATACTGAAAAGAAATCAGGATTTGGCATGGCTCCAAATCTCAGCACACCTGTATGGGTCAGTCCAAAATGGAACCCTATTCCCTACATAGTGCACTACTTTTGACTAGAGTCCTATGGGCCCTGGTCAAAAGTCATGCACTATAAAGGGAATATAATCCATTTCGGATGTAACCTATGTTTCTTTTGAGATATTGCCAAGAAAAAGTGAAGTGTGAAACAAAGAAACAGTGAGAGTTAGAAGGATATTGGAGGAGCTAGGTAAACAAGTCGGTATAAGAAGACGAAACAGGCTCGCCCTTGAAATCACAGCCTTAGTTAAAGAGAGCAGTGATTGAACTAAAAAAACACTCCTGGCACACGTAGAGTTGAAGTTGGAAGTTTACATACACTTACATTGGAATCATTTAAACTCGTTTTTCAACCACTCCACAAATTTCTTGTTAACAAACTATA
Source organism: Coregonus clupeaformis (assembly GCF_020615455.1). Taxonomy (NCBI): domain Eukaryota; kingdom Metazoa; phylum Chordata; class Actinopteri; order Salmoniformes; family Salmonidae; genus Coregonus; species Coregonus clupeaformis. The sequence continues at coordinate 22,571 of NC_059215.1, forward strand.
GTTTTGGCAAGTCGGTTAGGACATCTACTTAGTGCATGACACAAGTAATTTTTCCAACAATTGTTTACATACAGATTATTTAATTTATAATTCACTGTATCACAATTCCAGTGGGTCAGAAGTTTACATACACTAAATTGTCTGTGCCTTTAAACAGCTTGGGAAATTCCTGAAAATTATGACATGGCTTTAGAAGCTTCTGATAGGCTAATTGACATAATTTGAGTCAATTGGAGGTGTACCAGTGGATGTATTTCAAGGCCTACCTTCAAACTCAGTGCCTCTTTGCTTGACATCATGGGAAAATCAAAAGAAATCAGCAAAGTCCTCAGAAAAAGAAATGTAGACTTCCACAAGCCTGCTTCATCCTTGGGAGCAATTTCCAAACGCCTGAAGGTACCACGTTCATCTGTACAAACAATAGTACACAAATATAAACACTGTGGGACCACACAGCCATCATACCGCTCAGGAAGGAGACACATTCTGTCTCCTAGGGATTAACATAATTTGGTGTGAAAAGTGCAAATCAATCCCAGAACAACAGCAAAGGACATTGTGAAGATGCTGGAGGAAACAGGTACAAAAGTATCTATATCCACAGTAAAACAAGTCCTATATAGACATAAACTGAAAGGCCGCTCAGCAAGGAAGAAGCCACTGCTTCAAAACCACCATAAAAAAGCCAGACTACGGTTTGCAACTGCACATGGGGCCAAAGATCATACTTTTTGGAGAAGCATGTGCGAGCAAGGAGGCCTACAAACCTGACTCAGTTACGCCAGCTCTGTCAGGAGGAATGGGCCAAAATTCACCCAACTTATTGTAGGAATCTTGTGGAAGGCTACCCGGAACGTTTGACCCAAGTTAAACAATTTAAAGGCAATGCTACCAAATACTAATTGAGTATATGTAAACTTCTGACCCACTGGGAATGTGATGAAAGAAATGAAAGCTGAAATAAATCATTCTCTCTACTAATATTCTGACATTTCACATTCTTAAAATAAAGTGGTGATCCTAACTGACCTAAAACACATAATATTTACTAGGATTAAATGTCAGGAATTGTGAAAAACTGGCTAAGGTGTATGTAAACTTCTGACTTCAACTGTATGTTACTGCTATAAACAAGAGCACACCATGACCAAGAACACACACTATGCGATAACTGGTTATCTATGAGCCAGTGTGCACTGTGGATAAACTTCAGTATAACTGGCTTTACATAGGAATATGACCTGCTGTGTTTCTATGTTTGATCTGGTTCACCTAACAAAAGTGTTTCTCTGTGCCTCACATCCGAATGATGGCTTTCCAGAACAGAGATTAAACTGCTCTTTTATCGTCTTAAAAATTTGAGTATAGAAATCCAAAATTGAGATCATTCTTACGTAAAAAGGGGTACCGTATCACATCCAAGTGATGACTTGCCAAAAAATGGGGAGGGAAGAGAAGATGACTAGATGAAAATGCTATTTTCTTGTATTAAATTCTATGCTTTTCCGTCTCCCATGCAGTGATTGGCTTGGCTTTTCATCATACAGCGAGGCAGTCTAGCAGAAACAATGGTTGACCTGTGGAAGAGGGGGCGAGGCGGGCAGAGCTGGGCTTTGTCCAAAATGGCACCCTATTCCCTATTTAGTTCACTACTTTTAAACATGGCCCAAAGAGCCAATTGGGACGCAACCCCAGATAACCACAGCTCAGAGCCAGTCCTGGATACAGAGACCTGCATGAGACAGGAACGTGCCTAGGCAGCAGCCTGCCTCCCTCTCTGTCTATCTTTATCTCTTCTCTCGTTCTCACTCTCTGTATTCTTTATCTCTTTCTCTCTCCCTACTTCTTTCTCTCTCTCCCTCCCTCCCTCTCTCTGTCTCTCTCTCTCTTGCTCCACACTCTCTCTCTCACTCTCTCTCTCTCTCTGTATTCTTGCTACTTCACTGGGTTATAAGCACGTTCTCTCCAGGGCTTAGCACCCAGGCAAGCTGATTTGAGGCGTGAAGCCACCGCCTTTAATTTGAATGTAATAAAATATTGAGGACAGCGTATCCGAAGCCCAGATCCCGATTCAGCCTCAGAAAGAATGGCTTATTGTCACCAGGTCTCTCTCTCTCTCTCTCTCTCTCTCTCTCTCTCTCTCTCTCTCTCTCTCTCTCTCTCTCTCTCTCTCTCTCTCTCTCTCTCTCTCTCTCTCTCTCTCTCTCTCTCTCTCTCTCTCTCTATCTCTCTCTCCAAATCAAACAGGAACTGTGGTTATTTAACTAAGGACTAGTGTTATGACTCCATCTCTCTCTCTCTTTCTCCCTCTCTTTCTATCTTCATCCCTCTCTCTCTCTTTGATCACCTCTCCTCTTTAAGCCCCGGCAGCAATCACACAAAGAGCAATTTTCTGTGGAGACACATCTCTCTCAGCCACAAAGCTGCAGCGATTTATGGTTAAACCGGTTCCCAGTTCTTATCTGGACATGTGGGCATGTGGAAGAAGGGGAGGCAAACCTGTTGAGTGCCTTGTCGATTTGTGTCGGAACAGGTAGGCCTATACACAAAGCTGTGTTGACAAAAATATAATACCATATTGCTATGATGAAACAGGAACAATACACCTCTCTACACCTGTACTAGCCTAATGCCAGTCTCAGTGATTTGTCTAATTATTTTTTACCCGCTTTCTTCCTCGCTGCCTTGCCATAATATCAGAACCACCATGAACATATATGAGAGCTGTGGAAGAGAAGGGGCCTTAGTGGCCGTCCTTACCCAGTCTCCCCTCTCCTTGTCTGGGCTAGCATGAGCCAAGCCCTCCCTGGACCTGGGCGCATGGTTGATAAGAGCACTGGGGGCTTCTGCTCTCACAAACTAGAGCCCCACATGGCACACTATGTAGGGCTCTCGTCAAAAGCAGTGCACTATATAGTGAATAGGGTGCCATTTCGGACACATATGTCCCCTGGCTGGCCTACACTTTAATGTCTGTGGAATAAAACATGCAGGGAACTTGCCCGGGCTGTGAACCCGACGAAGTGGCACTGAGCGGAACCGAGGGGTCCACGGGGGGCCAAGGGGGCCACGCCACGGTCATGTCAATGTCCAGGCTACAGATGACTTTTGATACACTTAAATAGGGATAGCCCATCCCTTTGATGTACCCTGGTTTTACTAGCATGGACAGGACCGAAATGTCCGCATTCAAGTCTGTGCTTAGGCCTGGGCAGGATGTGAATGGTAAGTTATGAGAGAGAGAGAGAGAGAGAGAGAGAGAGAGAGAGAGAGAGAGAGAGAGAGAGAGAGAGAGAGAGAGAGAGAGAGAGAGAGAGAGAGAGAGAGAGAGAGAGAGAGAGAGAGAGAGAGAGAGAGAGAGAGAGAGAGAGAGAGAGAGAGAGAGAGAGAGAGAGAGAGAGAGAGAGAGAGAGAGAGAGAGAGAGAGAGAGAGAGAGAGAGAGAGAGAGAGAGAGAGAGAGGCAGCGAGAGAGAAAGGCAGCGAGAGAGAGAGAGGTCGTGATAGAGAGAGAGAGAGAGAGAGAGAGAGAGAGAGAGAGAGAGAGAGAGAGAGATGCAGCTTGTGATTCTACAAATCTGTTGGATGCATTTGCAGTTTGTTTTGGTTGCATTTCTGATTATTTTGTGCCCAATAGAAAGTAATGCTACATAATGTATTGTGTATTTTTGGAATCACCTTTTTCGTAAATAAGAATATTACATGTTTCTGATCACATTTAAATTCATGTGGATGCTACCATGATTATGCCCCCAAAACATGCTAACCTCTCACCATTACCAATAACAAGGGATGTTAGCATTTGCCTCTGTAACTTTCTCACTCATTATTATTCACAAGTGTTCAGAAACATATTGTATTGTTATGAAACACATTGGTTTTAACAATAAAAAAGCACTTTTATCAACTTCCACTGTCCTCCAAGAGTTGGTGATTTGAAATATTGGGCAGTTTCTCAGAATGAGAGTTGCTTCGAGGCTACAGTGAAACTCCAATCCATATCTGCACTAAATTAGTATCAACCTTTACAATATCAGTTTGGTTACCTGCTTAGCAGCATTTTTATTTTACTTTCTTCATCATTGTTTTCTAGGACAATAGTCCAAAGACCATTGCTTCTTGGATTTTTTCGGCTGGCGTTTGTAACGTGATTGTTGTCCTGAGACATCATGTTCTAAACATAGCAAAAAGGGAGGGGGAGGAAGTGACAAGAATCTAATTACTGCAAAACTCAATTTAGTCATCAACACAAAGTGTATTCTAACAAGACGTGTGTGTGTGTGCTTGAGGGTGTGCGTGTTTGCAAGGGCAGGCGGGTGTGTGTATGTGTTTGTGCAGAGAGTGAAAGGGAAAGCCAAGGACAATCCCTTATTACACATCGATGACCATTATGGACAATGCAAAAAATTAATAATAATAATAATAATAATAATAATAATATAAAAAAAATATATATATATATACAGTGGGGGAAAAAAGTATTTAGTCAGCCACCAATTGTGCAAGTTCTCCCACTTAAAAAGATGAGAGAGGCCTGTAATTTTCATCATAGGTACACGTCAACTATGACAGACAAAATGAGGAAAATAAATCCAGAAAATCACATTGTAGGATTTTTTATGAATTTATTTGCAAATTATGGTGGAAAATAAGTATTTGGTCAATAACAAAAGTTTCTCAATACTTTGTTATATACCCTTTGTTGGCAATGACACAGGTCAAACGTTTTCTGTAATTCTTCACAAGGTTTTCACACACTGTTGCTGGTATTTTGGCCCATTCCTCCATGCAGATCTCCTCTAGAGCAGTGATGTTTTGGGGCTGTCGCTGGGCAACACAGACTTTCAACTCCCTCCAAAGATTTTCTATGGGGTTGAGATCTGGAGACTGGCTAGGCCACTCCAAGACCTTGAAATGCTTCTTACGAAGCCACTCCTTCGTTGCCCGGGCGGTGTGTTTGGGATCATTGCATGCTGAAAGACCCAGCCACGTTTCATCTTCAATGCCCTTGCTGATGGAAGGAGGTTTTCACTCAAAATCTCACGATACATGGCCCCATTAATTATTTCCTTTACACGGATCAGTGGTCCTGGTCCCTTTGGAGAAAAACAGCCCCAAAGCATGATGTTTTCACCCCTATGCTTCACAGTAGGTATGGTGTTCTTTGGATGCAACTCAACATTCTTTGTCCTCCAAACACGACAAGTTGAGTTTTTACCAAAAGGTTCTATTTTGGTTTCATCTGACCATATGACATTCTCCCAATCCTCTTCTGGATCATCCGAATGCACTCTAGCAAACTTCAGACGGGCCTGGACATGTACTGGCTTAAGCAGGGGGACACGTCTGGCACTGCAGGATTTGAGTCACTGGCGGCGTAGTGTGTTACTGATGGTAGGCTTTGTTACTTTGGTCCCAGCTCTCTGCAGGTCATTCACTAGGTCCCCCCGTGTGGTTCTGGGATTTTTGCTCACCGTTCTTGTGATCATTTTGACCCCACGGGGTGAGATCTTGCGTGGAGCCCCAGATCGAGGGAGATTATCAGTGGTCTTGTATGTCTTCCATTTCCTAATAATTGCTCCCACAGTTGATTTCTTCAAACCAAGCTGATTACCTATTGCAGATTCAGTCTTCCCAGCCTGGTGCAGGTCTACAATTTTGTTTCTGGTGTCCTTTGACAGCTCTTTGGTCTTGGCCAAAGTGGAGTTTGGAGTGTGACTGTTTGAGGTTGTGGACAGGTGTATTTTATACTGATAACAAGTTCATACAGGTGCCATTAATACAGGTAACGAGTGGAGGACAGAGGAGCCTCTTAAAGAAGAAGTTACAGGTCTGTGAGAGCCAGAAATATTGCTTGTTTGTAGGTGACCAAATACTTATTTTCCACCATAATTTGCAAATAAATTCATTAAAAATCCTACAATGTGATTTTCTGGATTTTTTTCCCTCAATTTGTCTGTCATAGTTGACGTGTACCTATGATGAAAATTACAGGCCTCTCTCATCTTTTTAAGTGGGAGAACTTGCACAATTGGTGGCTGACTAAATACTTTTTTTCCCCACTGTATATGATCTGGGGCTCCACGCAAGATCTCACCCTGTGGGGTCAAAATGATCACAAGAACGGTGAGCAAAAATCCCAGAACCACACGGGGGGACCTAGTGAATGACCTGCTGAGAGCTGGGACCAAAGTAACAAAGCCTACCATCAGTAACACACTACGCCGCCAGGGACTCAAATCCTGCAGTGCAAGACGTGTCCCCCTGCTTAAGCCAGTACATGTCCAGGCCCGTCTGAAGTTTGCTAGAGTGCATTTGGATGATCCAGAAGAGGATTGGGAGAATGTCATATGGTCAGATGAAACCAAAATATAACTTTTTGGTAAAAACTCAACTCGTCGTGTTTGGAGGACAAAGAATGCTGAGTTGCATCCAAATAACACCATACCTACTGTGAAGCATGGGGGTGGAAACATCATGCTTTGGGGCTGTTTTTCTGCAAAGGGACCAGGACGACTGATCCGTGTAAAGCAAAGAATGAATGGGGCCATGTATCGTGAGATTTTGAGTGAAAACCTCCTTCCATCAGCAAGGGCATTGAAGATGAAACGTGGCTGGGTCTTTCAGCATGACAATGATCCCAAACACACCGCCCGGGCAACGAAGGAGTGGCTTCGTAAGAAGCATTTCAAGGTCCTGGAGTGGCCTAGCCAGTCTCCAGATCTCAACCCCATAGAAAATCTTTGGAGGGAGTTGAAAGTCCGTGTTGCCCAGCGACAGCCCCAAAACATCACTGATCTAGAGGAGATCTGCATGGAGGAATGGGCCAAAATACCAGCAACAGTGTGTGAAAACCTTGTGAAGACTTACAGAAAACGTTTGACCTGTGTCATTGCCAACAAAGGGTATATAACAAAGTATTGAGAAACTTTTATTATTGACCAAATACTTATTTTCCACCATATTTTGCAAATAAATTCATAAAAAATCCTACAATGTGATTTTCTGGAATTTTTTTTCTCATTTTGTCTGTCATAGTTGACGTGTACCTATGATGAAAATTACAGGCCTCTCTCATCTTTTTAAGTGGGAGAACTTGCACAATTGGTGGCTGACTAAATACTTTTTTTTCCCCCACTGCGCCTGACTTCACCTACCGCATTACACTGACACCTTGACATTACTTCCCAACAATGCAAAGAGAAAGAAAATAGAGAAATAATAGAAAAGTAAAACACATATTAATAAAAGTAATAATAGATACACAATCAGTAACGATAACTTATAAAGTCAATATATATATAATGTCTCACATACTGTATACTAAAACCAGGCAACAGACATCGTGTGAATAAATAAAATAAAATGAAATACAATTGTATTCGTCACATGCTTCGTAAACAACAGGTGTGGACTAACAGTGAAATGCTTACTTGTCACGGATTCAGCCGAGGCTGCCCCTCCTCCTTGCTCGGGCAGGCTTCGTCGTCACCGGAGTACTAGCTGCTACCGATCCATGTATCTATGTTCGGCTTGTTTTGTCTTTATTGGTCACACCTGATTCCCATCATGTAGTTATGTCTTCCCTATTTTACCCTCTGTCTCACACTGTGTGTTGTGCATGTTTGTTTTAGTCTTGGTTGTCGTTAGTGTGCGGGATTGTTCCCTCCCTGCGTGGAGGTTTGCTGTTCATTCTTTTACCTTCGAGTACAGTACGCCTTCTGATTAGCTCTGTGTCCTGCGCCTGACTTCACCTACCGCATTACACTGACACCTTGACATTACTTCCCAACAATGCAAAGAGAAAGAAAATAGAGAAATAATAGAAAAGTAAAACACATATTAATAAAAGTAATAATAGATACACAATCAGTAACGATAACTTATAAAGTCAATTGAGGTAGATACATTATGTACAGTACATAGTTATACATTCTTATAACTAAGAATAAAGACAGATAGTAAACAGTAGCAGCAGCATATGTGATTAGTCAAAAAAGTTAGTGCGGGTAGCTATTTGGTTAAGTATTTAACTAACTATTTAGCAGTGTTATGGCTTGGGGGTAGAATTTGTTCAGTGTCCTGTTGGTTCCAGACTTCGGTACCACTTGCCGTCTGGTAGCAGGGAGAACAGTCTGTGACTTGGATGGCTGGAGTCTTTGACAATTTTTAGGGCCTTCCTCTGACACCGCCTGGTATAGAGATCCTGGATGGCAGGGAGCTCGGCCCCAGTGAGGTACTGGGCCGTCCACACTACCCTCTGTAGCGCTTTGCGGTCGGATGCCAAGCAGTTGTCTTACCAAGCTGTGATGCAGCCAGTCAAGATGCTCTCAATGGTGCAGCTGTATAACTTTTTGAGGAACTGAGGGCCCATGCCAAATATTTTCAGCCTCCTTAGGGGAAGCGGCACTGCTGCGCCCTCTTCACGACTGTGATGGTGTGTTTGGACTATGATAGATTCTTAGTGATGTGGCCACCGAGGAACTTGAAGCACTCGACTCGACTTGCGCTCACCGATGTCTCTGCTCTACCAAATGTGCCACTGGAAAGCATAGAGCACAAAAACTCAACAAAGGCACATTCACACAAACGCAGACAGCGATCCGAGCCAGGAGCATTTCAAATTCCGAAACAGCAGCAGCAGTGAAACCAAAAAAATAACCATCAAAGGGCAACAACGGGAAATGAGGAACGGTGACAACAGAGTGCAGAGGAAGGGATCCAGATGGATCCGACATCTGTGTTTAATGCCACAGGAAAGAGAAAGAGGGAAAGAGAGAGAGGGGGGGAGTCTGATTGTGCCTCCATACACCACAGAACAGAACATTGATGTGAATGGAATATGGGGCTGTGTGAAATAAGTGAACAGGCTTTGCTATAGTAAGCATATCAGTGATTTTCTGGGCGAGGAATGGTACACACATCTAGAAAGGTTATCCCAGGTTATTTGAACAAACATTGTTTGTTTTCGTTATGTTTGACGGAGAGAAGTAGAGAGGGATGCAGATAGAGAGACAAAGAGAGATGGAAAGAGAGAGAGTGAGCGAGAGAGAGATAGATAGAGAGAGAGAGAGAGAGAGAGAGAGAGAGAGAGAGAGAGAGAGAGAGAGAGAGAGAGAGAGAGAGAGAGAGAGAGAGAGAGAGAGAGAGAGAGAGAGAGAGAGAGAGAGAGAGAGAAAAAAAGATTATAATGTGTGAATTGAATAAGGTTGTATATTTTCTTTCTCTTGTGTAACCTTGGCAGCACACAACAGGGATGACAACCCAAACTTCCGCACAAATACATTTCAATAACTTCATTAAAATAAAATAAAACATTAAATAAATTTTTTGGGTTCTCTGTGCTACATTATATCATGTTTTCGGCCACAGGCAAACTCATCACATTCCGTAAGAAACAGATACCAAGCAACTCTTCTATTCTATTAAAATAGTTAGCCAAAGAGCCGAGATAAGTATCTTATGATAAGCTGTAGACCACACTATTTACCAAGAGAGTTTTCATCTATATTTTTCATAGCTGTCTATTTACCACCACAAACCAATGCTGGCATTAACATTGCACTGAAGGAGCTGTATAAGGCCATAAGTCAGCAGGAAAACGCACATACAGGGGCAGCGCTCCTAGTGGCCGGGGACTTTAATGCAGGGAAACTTAAATATGTTCTACCTAATTTCTACAAGCATGTTAAATGTGCAACCAGAGAAAAAAAAAAAAAATGAAATAAATCTAGACCACCTTTACTCCACACACAGAGACGCATACAAAGCTCTCCCTCGCCCTCCATTTGGCAAATCTGACCATAACTCTATCCTCCTGATTCCTGCTTATAAGCAAAAACTAAAGCAGGAAGCACCAGTGACTCGGTTAATAAAAAAGTGGTCAGATGATGCAGATGCTAAGCTACATGACTGTTTTGCTAGCATATATTCTTCAGATAGCATTGAGGAGTACACCACATCAGTCACTGGCTTCTACAATAAGTGCATCAATGATGTCGTCCCCACAGTGACTATACATACATACTCCAACCAGAAGCCATGGATTACAGGAAACCTCCGCACTGAGCTAAAGGGTAGAGCTGCCACTTTCAAGGAGCGGGACTCTAACCCGGACGCTTATAAGAAATCCCGCTATGCCCTTCGACGGACCATCAACAGGCAAAGAGTCAATACAGGACTAAGATTGAATCGTACTACACCGGCTCTGACGCTCGTCGGATGTGGCAGGGCTTGAAAACTATTACAGTCTACAAAGGGAAGCACAGCCGCAAGCTGCCCAGTGACACAAGACTTCCAGTCGAGCTAAACCACTTCTAAGCTCGCTTCGAGGCAAGCAACACTAAAGCATGCATGAGAGCACCAGCTGTTCCAGATGACTATGTGATCACACTCTCCGTAGCCGATGTGAGTAAGACTTTTAAGCAGGTCAACATTCACAAGGTCGCAGGGCCAGACAGATTACCAGGACGTGTACTCCGAGCATGTGCTGACCAACTGGCAAGTGTCTTCACTGACATTTTCAACATGTCCCTGACTGAGTCTGTAATACCAACATGTTTCAAGCAGACCACCATAGTCCCCGTGCCCAAGGACTCTAAGTTAACCTGCCTAAATGACTACCGACACGTAGCACTGACGTCTGTAGCCATGAAGTGCTTTGAAAGGCTGGTCATGGCTCACATCAACACCATTATCCCAGAAACCCTAGACCCACTCCAATTTGCATACCACCCCAACATATCCACAGATGATACAATCTCTATTGCACTCCACACTGCCCTTTCCCACCTGGACAAGAGGAACACCTACGTGAGAATGCTATTCATTGACTACAGCTCAGCATTCAACACCATAGTGCCCTCAAAGCTCATCACAAAGCTAAGGATCCTGGGACTAAACACCTCCCTCTGCAACTGGATCCTGGACTTCCTGACGGGCCACCCCCAGGTGGTAAGGGTAGGTAACAACACATCTGCCACACTGATCCTCAACATGTGGGCCCCTCAGGGGTGCGTGCTCAGTCCCCTCCTGTACTCCCTGTTCACCCATGACTGAATGGCAAGGCACAACTCCAACACCATCATTAAGTTTGCCGACGACACAACAGTGGTAGGCCTGATCACCAACAACGATGAGACAGCCTATAGGGAGGAGGTCAGAGACCTGGCCGTGTGGTGCCAGGATAACAACCTCTCCCTCAACCTGACCAATACAAAGGAGATGATTGTGGACTACAGGAAAAAAAAGAGGACTGAGCATGCCCCCATTCTCATCGACGGGGCTGTCGTGGAACAGGTTGAGAGCTTCAAGTTCCTTGGTGTCCACATCACCAACAAACTATCATGGTCCAAACACACCAAGACAGTCGTGAAGACAGAACAAAAAAGCCTATTCCCCCTCAGGAGACTGAAAATATTTGGCATGTGTCCTCAGATCCCCAAAAAACTATACAGCTGCACCATCGAGAGCATCCTGACTGGTTGCATCCCCACCTGGTATGGCAACTGCTTGGCCTCCGACCACAAGGCACTACAGAGGGTAGTGCGTACGGCCCAGTACATCACTGGGGCCAAGCTTCCTGCCATCAAGGACCTCTATACCAGGCGGTGTCAGAGGAAGGCCCTCAAAATTGTCAAAGACTCCAGCCACCCAAGTCATAGACTGTTCTCTCTGCTACCGCACGGCAAGCAGTACCAGAGTGCCAAGTCTAGGTCCAAAAGACTTCTCAACAGCTTCTACCCCCAAGCCATAAGACTCCTGAACAGCTAATCATGGCTACCCAGACTATTTGCACTGCCCCCCCACCCCATCTTTTTACGCTGCTACTACTCGGTTAATTATTTATGCATAGTCACTTTAACTCTACCCACATGTACATATTACTTCAACTACCTCAACTAGCCGGTGCCCCCGCACATTGACTCTGCACCGGTACCCCACTGTATATATAGCCTCCCTACTGTTATTTTATTTTACTTCTGCTCTATTTTTCTCAACACTTTTTTGTTGTTTTATTCTAAAAGTAATGTACTGTTGGTTAAGGGCTGTAAGTAAGCATTTCACTGTAATGTCTGCACCCGTTGTATTCGGTGCATGTGGCCAATAAAATGTGATTTGATTTGATTTGATTTGAGATGACCCGTCAGTTGCAGAGGTGGAGAATACAAAGCAATGGAGGGGGAGTGTGACTGTCGACTGCAGGAGCCCAAATGAAGTCATGTCAGGCTGTACAAGCTGTACAAAGCGCAGACATGTATGGATTAGTTGATTGATTGATCTCACTTAGGGGATATCAAACAGAATGGATGAGCTGGGGGGACGGGGGACGAGGCGGCCATTTGGTAGTCAAATGTAACCCGATTACCATGGCGCACCAATATGTCACAGTGATTGGAGCTGAAGTATGGGTACAATGAGGGCAAGAAACGGGAGTCAGATGGGAGTCAGACGGGAGTCAAACTCAATGAAGGCGCGGCACCTGGACGAGCGAGACGAGTAGAGGAGGAGACTGTTGCAACTTTTGAAAGATATTGGGAAATAAGGAGAGGAAGGGAGGGGTAGAAAGAGAGAGTGAGATTATGAAAGAGAGCGAGATAGAAAGAGATGATCTATGTTTTAAACAGCCTTTATTTGCACGTCAACTCGTCTATGTAAAGTGAAAGAGACGTCTAAGTAAATGATGCCAAATAGTTCCGTCTCTCTTTTGTAAGTAACCACAGCATCAGATATGCCAAGACCTTAGCTACCCGTCTACAAACAGATTGGATCATATAAATCTGACAAGACATGCATCAGAGGTTGCATTGACTTAAGTAAGATCTGGGAAATACAATACAACTATGATAAACTGTCAATAAAAACAAATAATTCTGAAAATGTGCATTGAGTGGCTACCAGTCGGTTGGTAAACAAATACATTTTACTTGCTTTACTTACTGTGTTTGGAAACCCATTATATGGCTGGCAGTCCACCCATCATCAACCCAATGACTTGAATGGGGATACCAGTTCTAGGAATTATATGTCTATGTTTAACCCTTTCCATTTCATTCTAAGGGTGAGGGAGTGGGGGTGGGGGTGGTATGCATTGGGGTGGTAAGTCCACACTACAAACTTTAGCGGTCCTTTGCATTTAGGTCATCAAACTGAGCATAGCGCAGCGTGGGGGGTGATTGGGAGAAGCCAAAGGTGAGCGACATGAACCACGGTCAAACTGACCTCAGGTCAGCCACATAAACAACCCCGACAGTTAGCTTAGTCAGCACCGGGCTAGACCTTGGCCAAGCCTCTGGCCTGAGAGCAAAGAACTAGCAACTTATTTTTCATCACACCGACAGAGAAGTGAGCAGAGCCACAGTTTTGCACCCTATTCTCTATTTAGTACATTACTTTTGACCAGGGCCCATATGGGGGAGGCAGTCTCTGTGTTGCTGAATAAATACACAGAGAATAAGGGGAACATGTGCTGGTGTTTGCTCGTCTACAGTACAAGATGATCTAAGCAGGGTGGCTTCTTGTTGATAATGAGGATTTATGTGACAATGTGAGTCAATGTACCTGGTTAGGGAAGTAGACAGTATGCACAGTTCATGCACACTAATACCTTGATGTGTGGAGTTGCTTTTGGGAAGTAGTGTTTGGGGATGGTTGTAGAGGGAGTTTCTATGAAGAAACACAACCTAATGACATGTCCTGGGAACATTCACAGAAGCAATTTAGGTTTTCTGGGATACTTTGAATATACAGAACAGTACTGCTTGAGATGTAGGACATAGATACAAGCAAATGCATGCTTAACCAACGAACGTGCAGTCTAATAAAAAATGTGTCTCTTTGACTATCTTTCAACCCATTGTCAGGCAGTCTAAGCTGCCTAGCTCCATTCTTATACTGACATCCATAATGTCCCATCATTAAATCTCCAACTAATGGTGGAGACTTGTCTCCATGTTCTTTTTTAGGTTATACATAAAAACAGAAGTCAATACAAAGTGACAGTTTCAAGAAATCAAGCAAAGTTTCCAGTGCCATTGATTTCATTAGATAATGCCCATCCAGCCGACAATGTACCTAGCATCCTCACTCTGAAAAAACACCACTTCCTGCCTTGAACACTCTTCACTTAGCCATATTGGTTTCTCTAAATGTAACTCAGAGTTGCTCTGCTCTTTTTGAACACAGCCTCATCCTAAGGTTTTTGGAGGGTTTCCAGCACAATTAAAATACATTTTATGTCAATGTGTGGCATCCCGATATTTGCCCCCACGACAAATTTATCATTTGGAAATTACAGACACAGTTTTTTTTTTTTTTTTTTTCCTACTCAAAAAGCACTTGAACGATCCCACTAGTGATAATTACCCTAGATTACTAACGACAAAGTGACTTCATGGCACAGTGAGATACATAAGGCCACAACTATTTTTACGCTAATTAACACTAATAAATTATCTGGATTTAGGGAGGGGAAAGGGATCATTTCCAATGGCAAGCAACACAGCTTGTCATTTGGACTCCGGTTGTCATGAGCATCAGAGGCAATGGGCATGACGGACTCACACATTGTTGCTTCCTTTTTCTGCTGCTGCTGTCCATATCCCTCCCTCAGTCCTTTCCTAGCTACCATCCTTTCTTGTTAGCTTTCATCACTCCATCTTTAGGATCTTATCTCCCTCTCTCCATTGTCTCTCTACCTCCCCAGCTCTTTCCCACTTTCCCTCCTTCCCTCCCTTCCTAGATATTTCTCTTCTCTCCCTCTCTACCTTCATCACTCCCTCTTTTATCCCCTCCCACAATCCTTCCCTCCCTAGTTTTTTCCCTCTCTCTCTCTTTGTGCCACCCTCCTTCCCTCTCTACCTCCTTAATTCATTCCTCCCTCCCATTGTCCATCCCTCCTTCCTTCCCTCCCTCCCCAGGAGTTGGATAGAGG
>NC_059215.1:40000-50000 GCF_020615455.1 Coregonus clupeaformis
TGTGTGTGTGTTTATACCAGGCGGTGTCAGAGGAAGGCCCTCAAAATTGTCAAAGACTCCAGCCACCCTAGTCATAGAATGTTCTCTCTGCTACCGCACAGCAAGCGGTACCGGAGCGCCAAGTCTAGATCCAAAAGGCTTCTCAACAGCTTCTACCCCCAAGCCATAAGACTCCTGAACAGCTAATCATGGCTACCCGGACTATTTGCACTGCCCCCCCACCCCATCTTTTTACGCTGCTGCTACTCTGTTAATTATGAATGCATAGTCACTTGAACTCTACCCACATGTAAATATTACCTCAACTACCTCAACTAGCCGGTGCCCCCGCACATTGACTCTGCACCGGTACCCCCCTGTATATAGTCTCCCTACTGTTATTTTATTTTACTTTTGCTCTTTTTTTTCTCAACCCTTTTTTGTTGTTGTTGTTGTTTTATTTTACTTTTTTTATAAGAAATAAATGCATTGTTGCTTAAGAGCTGTAAGTAAGCATTTCACGGTAATGTCTACACCTGTTGTATTCGGCACGTGGCAAATAACATTTGATTTGATTTGATGTGTGTGTGGTGGTTACCATGACAAACCAGTAATGAGATTACCCTCAGTTCCCAGGAAATGAGTTATTAGAGTTGGAATTGGGAAAAGACACTGGAGTGCTTATTGTATAAGCTCCCATTGACATTGTGATAGAATCCCTATTGATATCCACTATGGAAAAAAAGGAGACATAACAAATGTTGATCAATAAAATAGAGATGCAGTTTATGCAAATGCCTTATCACACCATCTCATTGTGGATTTTTTTTATTTTTATAGAACTGCACACCCAACGTTCCATACCCAATAGCCCTACGTTCAGCTAGGATTCAAAATGTCTCACTATGTAACTTCCAACCACAGACCAATCAAACATTTTGCTGCCTTATTGCTTTTCCATTCTAATATTTTGCCTTTGAATATAAATATATTTCTACAGCCATGCCAAAGCAGGCAGGCAGTGTGGCCTGACATGCTCTTCATATACCATTCCAATGATTGGCTCATAATTGTCACTTTTGCAGATCTTCACACCAAATCCCATTCCCCAGCGCTCCTAGTAATGAATCAGTCAATCAATCTCCTCCCTCTGCCTTCCCTCTGCTCTCCTCTCCTCTTTCAACTTTGTCATCCCTCTCTCCATCACATCGGAGGCGAGACAGACAGGTGAAGGCGGGTAATCTCGCAGACGGTGACAGCATGTCAGCGGCTGCCGGGCAAAGCCATTTAAACACAACACTTTTTTGTTAATGGTGGTGGCAAAGTGGGCGGAGGGAGAGGATGGGGGGGGATGCGAGGACGGAGGGTGGCTGGAGGGATGCGGGGGAGGAATGGAGGGGGCGGGTAGACAGGCCATGGCACAGTGGAAGTTGCAAGGGAGGGAGGGAGGGAGGGAGGTGTCGGGGAGTGAGTAGACAAGCTTTTTTTCATTTAATGAAAAATCCTTCCATACATTTATAGGAAGCCCGGCTGCTGAAGGAGACACAAGGAAGCCTGATTGAAGTAATCTAAAACCCACCTAAACAAGCCTAAATCCCGGGGAAAATGTTATGTGGACCAATTAAACACAATTAGAGCTCTTTGGCAATACAGGTCATCACCGTGTTTACTGACGACTAAATGAAGCATTCAATGAAAAGAACACCCTCTCTGCAATCAAAGATGGGGGAGGTTTGATAATGTTGTGGGGTTGCTTTGCTACCACTGGTACTGGGGGACATGCAAGACATCATGAAATCAGCAGAATATCATGTGTTTTGGAGTCCAATGTTCAACCCAGTGTCCAAAAACTGGGTCTCCATTGAAGGTTGTGAGTCTTCCAGAAGGACAACAACCCCAAACACGCAAAACACACCAAGGAATGGTTAAGAAGAGATGCTGGGCTGTTCTGGGCTGACCAGCGAAGAGTCCATATCTGAATCACATGTGAGAGCTGAAAACAGCAGTTGGTGGAGGGCACCCCTCAAATATTGAAGAATTAAAGCAGTTTGCTGCTGAAAAGTAGACCAAGACTTCAGTAGAACGTTGCAGCAAGCTCATTGATGGCTACACAAAGCGATTGTCTGCACTTATCTTGGCCAAAGGCTGTGCAACCATGTACTAGCTCCAGGTTGTCAATCATTGTGTCCATGCCATTTGTCTTTAGTTTAAGTTTACTAAAATAAAAGTGGTTCTGCCATATTGAAAATCCAATAACAAGTTGTGGTGACCAAAAGCTATTACATTTCAACTTATTTTAGAATAAATATCGAATTATTTAAGAAAAGTGCAAGGGTGCCAATATATTTGACCGGCACTGTACCAGCATGCCATAGCTAAAAATAAATAATACATCATCTGGGTGCTTTACTTCTGTCTGCATGTGTCCCAAATAGCACCCTATTTCCTAAGTAGCACACTACTTTTAAAGAGGGCCCATTGCGCTCAGGTAATGTAGTGCCCTATATAGGGAATATGGTGCTATTTGGGAAGCATCCACAGTGTCAGACAGTCTGGAGCCAGTCTAGAGAGCCTGTGAAGTGAAACATAAAAAGGTAACTACATTGGACGTGTGCAGCCATCTTTCTCCACTATCCTATTTACCAAGTACTCCCAAACTACACCTTCCAAAATCAATTGACAAACTTGGTGGTGTGCTTCTTTGTGAGACTCTATATCAATAGTATGGTGTTGACTTCTAACTACATCCTAAAAACAGATCAGATTGTTCTAAAACAATTGACAAATGATTTATAAAAATAGTCCTCTATCCAAAAACCTGCTCCCAAGCTTATCTCTCACCAATTTAATTGGCAAACCAGGTGATGTGTTTCTTTGATTAACTCTTCCTCTCAATAGTACCACACTACCTTCCAAGGATACTCAAATAATCAAAATTATCCAATTAAAATAAATAAAATGATTCCGAGACTTCTGAGGAGGAAGCAATGTGGATTTAAGAGAAAGAGAGTGTTTGTGTCTCAAATTGCACCTTATTAGCTATATAGTGCACTAGCTATGAGCCCTGGTCAAAAGCAGTGCACTAAATAGTGAACAGGGTGCCATTTGGGACTCAAACAGTGCATTTGTACAAGGCTTTCCTCTGAAGGACAGGAGAGACAATGTCGCAGGGCCTCTCGATTGACAGACAGACTGACACAACTCCCAGACAAGGGCTTTCTCTCTTCTCCTTAAAATCCGGATGGACAAAAATACAAAATTATTTAATAAAGGAGATACCGAGGAGGACAGAGACAGTCAGAGACTGTGACACCCTCCCTTATGACTTTTCTTCCTTTTCCCCTTTCATTGTTTGTGTTGAAATTAGTATTTGATTTGTTTTCTTCCCTCTCCCCCTAACTGAATTTGTGCAGATGGCAGACGGTGTAGTCCAGACGCATCGGACGCCACATTGATGTTTTCTACCACACCACCGCTGCCACTGCCATTCCATCTTGAGGCATTGTGTACTGTGTGTGTGTGTGTGTGTCTGTGTGTGTGTGTGTGTCTGTGTGTGTGTGTGTGTGTGTATGTGTGTGGAGGGGCTTGTTTAATCAAACACCCAGAGCCCAGGCTGTAAAGGCTGTCATTCCCACCACAACCCCTCTCTCTGTCCGTATCTCGATTTATCACTATCTCTTTTTCTCACACATTCTATCTCTCTCTCTCTCTGCGTCTTTTCGATGTCTGCTCATCTGTCCGTGCGTGTCTGTCTGTCTGTGTTTGTTGTTGTGTGTGCGTGAACCTGCAGGATTGTGTCTCTACTCAGCTAGAGCCGGTCGGTGCAAAGCGCCTCCGGCGTTCTTATTTATATTATTTATTTGTTTATTTATTTCTTCTTGTCGCTGGCAGGGGTCGGTGTCGGTAATTACTGGACTGGAACGGAGGTAGGAGAAGCCAATTTGAGTTAGAGCGGTAAGCGCTGAGGTGCGTCTGGTGAAAACCCACCAGCGGATAGAGCCTCTCACCTTTTCCTACCTTTTCTATTTAGGGCTGGGAGTGGATACACGCCACGGGGGGCCAGACACAGCGGGGGATTAGACATACAATTTGGGTTTGGACACACACATTGCCACACACACGCACTGTTGTGCAGAGACACACACACACACACGCACACACACACACACACACACACACAGACATACACACGCAGGCACACACCCACACATGCAACAACAGGCACACACACACACAGTTGTGCATGCAAATGTCCACTCACACACACTCACACACACACACACACATGTTCGCTCCACACACACATGCACACACACATACACTTCGCGCCACTATCATCAATAGAAGCCTAAATGTGCAACAAGGGCACTGCATCTCAGGACATTTGATAGTGCTAGAAAACCATGAAAAACAATGTCAGATGGTTGATTGGCTAAACAACAGCTGTGAGAGCCACATTACCCTAGGCAGGTTGTGCAAGACCTCACAAGTATGACACATTTCACACCTACTGTAGCCCTGCTCATTTGACATACACTTGCTTAGACACACACTGCATATGTTCACAGTTCCATCTTGATTAGATGTTGACGCGAGGTTAAAAATATAATCATTATCTGCGCGTGGAGACACTGTTGTCATCCCAAATGGAACTCTATACCCTATATAGTGCACTTCATTTGTCAAAAATAATATGTAGGGAATAGGGTGCCATTTGGGACATTATAATCCATTTATGTTAATGTCAATTATATTTTACATTAACACTATGAGGCCATGTAAAGTAAATCAGGTGTTCATGTCAGTGGAAGCTAAGAAGTCACAGCAAGAGAGAGAGAGAGAGAGAGAGAGAGAGAGAGAGAGAGAGAGAGAGAGAGAGAGAGAGAGAGAGAGAGAGAGAGAGAGAGAGAGAGAGAGAGAGAGAGAGAGAGAGAGAGAGAGACAGAGAGAGAGAGAGAGAGAGAGAGAGAGAGAGAGAGAGAGAGAGAGAGAGAGAGAGAGAGAGAGAGAGAGAGAGAGATACAGAGAGAGACAGAGAGAGAGAGATAAAACACCTTTTAGAGAGCATGAGAGTGCTAGTGCTAACCCTTGCTAACACTTGCTGACCTTTTTAACAGGAAATGGTTCCCACCATTGTAACAATTAAATTAAGTTAAATCCTTTCCACTTCCCTTTATCCTTTCCCCCTTACTCTCCCCATATTTTATCTTACTGTTGTGTCCTGTCTCTGTTAATATGATGACGCTAGGACCCTCTTCACCCTGAGATTCTCATTCATCAGCCACGGTGATGTGGAGAGAGTGAGTTTGAGGGCATGGGTGTGCATGTGTTTGCTGAGTGTGAGGACAGGTGTTGGGTGGGCTTTTCGATAGGTGCGACCGACTGACACACAGCGGTGCCGAATCTCCAGTGCCTGGCACAAGGCCTTGTTGCTATGGCGAGGGCTATGTGTCCGCGTGTGTGTGTGTGTCTGGGTGTGTGTGTGTGTGTGAGAGGCTGTGTGTGTGTGTGTGAGAGGCTGTGTGTGAGGCTGTGTGTGGAGCTGTGTGTGGGGCTGTTCCAAAGTGGCAAAAGGTTTGAATGGTAGAAACACTTCATTTGGAGGAAGCCCTAGCAGCTGTGTTGCGGAGTATCATCAGTGGTGATGAGCAGTGTGCGTCAAGGAGAGCACTTGAACGTCACCGGATACAAACGGATGCAGATTGCTACAGATGCATGGTGGTAAGCAATATACAACCTCACCGGTCCCACACACAATGCAGCACTCATGTGGCCGATTGGCCCATTACCTCAAGACTCTCACTCCTGACTGGCTTGATTGAGCTAACCTCCGCCCATACTTCAGTAAAAAGTAAAGTTACCTTAATAGAAAATGACTCAATGAAAAAGTGAAAGTCAACCAGTAAAATACTACTTGAGTAAAAGTCCAAAAGTATTTGGTTACACATATATTAAAGTATCAAATGTAAATATATTTGCTAAAATATACGTATCAAAAGTAAAATAATTAATCATTTCAAATTCCTTATATTAAGCAAACCAGACGGCACCATTCTCTTGTTAATTTACAGATAGTCAGGGGCACACTAGAACACTCAGACATCATTTACAAATTGAACGTGTGTTTAGTGAGTCCGCCAGATCAGAGGCAGTAGGGATGGACAGGGATGTTATCTTGAGAAGTGTGTGAATTGGGCCATTTTCCTGTCCTGTAAAAAGTGCATCATTTTCTTTAAGAATGTAGTGGAGTAAAAGTGTACGTTGTCAAATATACAGTACCAGTCAAAAGTTTGGACACACCTACTCATTCAAGCGTTTTTCTTAATTTTTCCTATTTTCTACTTGTAGAATAATAGTGAAGATAACAAAACTATGAAATAACACATATGGAACCATGTAGTAAAATAAAGTGCAGATACCCCCAAAAACGACTTCATTGAAATAATAGCTGAAAGTAGACCATGCCCTGGGCTTATTTTCATGTAAATGATACATCATGTTTAGGCAAAGGAAAGGTGGAGGCAGTGGTGAAAAATAATTTAAAGTACTACTTGTGTGTGCACCTGTGTGTGTTACTGTGTGTGTGCCTGTATGTGCATATGTGTGCTTGTACAATCTAGGTGTATTAAATATCCTAAAGTACATAGTATGCATATGGTGAATTGGCAATTGTAATGATTATAACCTGTGATTGTGTGAATATAAAGTGGCTAGTTACTCATCCTCTATATGAGCCTATTTGCCTCTTCAGAGAGCCAAAGCAGCCAAAAGGTTATGGACCTGTATTAATAAAGTGTCTCAGAGTACCAGTGCTGATCTAGGATCAGATTCCCCCTGTCCATTTGATGTTAATATTAAGTCCTTCTCTGAGACACTTTATGAATACGGACCCTGAAATCCCAGTGGGCAAAGAAGTTCTGTGATAAAAAATTAAATAAAAATGCTGGTCTAAAGCCTGTTCTCTTGACCACGAAGCAGCAGGCTTTCTCCTTTTCACTGATGACTGTCATTTTGTAAACAATCTTAGCTGCTGGTGCCTTTAGAAGGAAAATGGCCAGGCAGCCAGCCTGTTGCCTGGGTTACGGAGCCTCTCTCTCTCTCTCTCTCTCTCTCTCTCTCTCTCTCTCTCTCTCTCTCTCTCTCTCTCTCTCTCTCTCTCTCTCATCTCGCTCTCTTTCTCTCTCCTCCCTCCCTCTAGTCAGTGTTCAGGTGTGCTGGGCTTATTAAGGATGCCAGCGATGTCCGCCAGCTCCTCTCCTCCTGGCCAGGTGATTGCAGAGTGCAGACCTGCACTCCCTCCCCCGAGACAGGGCCATCAGGCAGGGCTGGAGCGGAGCCAGTCTGGAGGAGACCAGCCCCCTCGATTCCTAATGAGAGGCTGCCCTTCTCTCGCTCTCATCCTCCCTCTCTCCATATTTCTCGCCCTGTGACTCGCTCTCGCTCTCTCCTTATTGAATCTCACTCACTCTCCACTCTCTATCTCTTCCTCTCTTCCCATTTTTATCCCCTCACTGTGCTCATTTAATTCACTTTCTCCCTTGCTTTATGCTCTGTCTCCTCCCTCTTTCTCCTGTCTTTATATTTCTCTCCCCTGATTTCTTCCCATCCCTACCCTCAATGCCCCCCACTTTCTCTCTCCCTCTATCATGCTCTCTCTCCCCATCTTTCTCCCCCCTAGCCACTTCTCTCCCTCCCTCTCTCCCTCCCTCTCTCCCATCTCTCTCTCCCATCTCTCTCTCCTACCTCCTCCCTCCTTTCCCTCCCTCTCCTCTGAGAGACATCCTGTAGCGCTGCTGTAGCTCTGAGCAGACCGCTGTGCTCCGCTAGTCATCACTAACACGCTAAAGCACTGCGGTGACACCGACACTCAGGGGGTCCCGGACGCCGCTCACGGAGGCCAACTCCTACATGGCACCCTATTCCCTATAAGGTGCAATCCTTTTGACAAGATGAGCTAACCCTATAGGCCCTGGTCAAAAGTTGTGCACTATATAGGGACGCAGCCGGAGACTCTCTGGTCCGTGAAGGGCAAAATGAGGACATCCATTTCGAGAGAGGAATCAAACGAGTTAACTCTCCTCCCTTCATCCCCTCATCTCCTCCCTCATCATCCTCTTCTCTCACTCCCCATCCACTCGTCCAGTAAATTATTCTGTTTTTATCTATCCTCTGGATGTGAGTGGTGATAGTGGACTATTAAGTACTGGAGTACAGTGAGGGGAAGATTCAACCAATAAGTTATATTGGACATGGCTCCAATTATTAAGGACAACTAATGATTGTCATACAAACTCACACATTGTTTGATTTAAGATGTACACACGCACACACACACACACCCACACACACACACAGACTCACACATGCATGCACACACACACACATGCATGCACAAGCACATGAACACACACAGACCTCAACACGTATGCTATACATTTATTTTAGTAGAGCATGTTCTGTGAAAGCTGAGATTATCTGTATGCACCTCAATGGTCCAGTCAATGAGTTGGCCCTGAAACAACAGCTTTATTAAGGTAATCTCTGCCTGCCTGCCCTGGACCCAGTCAACCCAAGGCAGAGGCCCAAACTCTGTCCAGTACATATTTTTTTTCTCTCTCTCTCTCTCTCTCTCTCTCTCTCTCTCTCTCTCTCTCTCTCTCTCGCTCCTCTCTCTCTCTCTCTCTCTCTCTCTCTCTCTCTCTCTCTCTCTCTCTCTCTCTCTCTCTCTCTCTCTCTCTCTCTCTCTCTCTCTCTCTCTCTCTCTCTCTCTCTCTCTCTCTCTCTCTCTCTCTCTCTCTCTCTCTCTCTTCCTCCCCCAATAGAGGACAGTAAGGCCGACATGGCCCTCCATCACCTTGACTTAGGTGGGATGACTGGATATATGTGCTGTAATAGGCCTGGCTGGAGATAACAGGATGAAGGGAGTAGACAAGGAGAGGAGAGGGGGAGGACGGAGGGCTGGAGAGACAGATCTCCCTTTAGATCAATCACCACTCAACTGTCCACCCTTGAAACTCCAACTGTCCACCCTTGAGAGAGAGCGAGAGAGAGAGAGAGAGAGAGAGAGAGAGAGAGAGAGAGAGAGAGAGAGAGAGAGAGAGAGAGAGAGAGAGAGAGGAGAGATGCTATGTTGTGCACGAAACAGGAGGCAGTAGACAGGGGGGAGCCTAGCAGAATGGAACAAACAGATCGTTTTGTTTTTTGGTTCGGGCTGTCTTTACCATTCTCGGCCAATGGTATGTTCATGTGTGAGTGAGTGTGTGTGCAATTATGTGTCAGGGTGTGTGTGTGTGTTTGTGCAATTGCACCCGCCCGTCGACCTGTCAGGAAGCAGCGTCTGCCGGCATGAACGATGGCGGGTGTGTCGACATGCTTCATTCTTGACGCCCGCCACTTCAGAACCCGGGCACCATAAGACACTGATGTCTGCCTCAAAGCGCCAATCCATTCTCACCTCCCCTTACCCCCTGTCTCCTCTGCCGAAGTCCTGGTGTGTGAGTGACAGGTTAGAAAATGTACATGATAACCCCACCACTATATAAATAAGTAATGGCGTGATGGTATACATAAATTAGTAAACAGTTTTGCATTGACACTGTCAACTCTCGCCTGGCACAGAGAGTTAAGTTAAGACAGTATATTATAGATGTGGATGTGAGAAGGAGTTCGGTCTGATCAATGTGATAGTTTGGGAGATGGATTTCAGCCGTGCTGTGGAAGGTCTGTCTCTCAGTTGTCATGGGAATCGGGTTTGAGTAAGGGTACTGTAGATAGGGATGTGATTTGCGTAAAAATGTTTGGGAGTGGATTTCAATTGGGAAGACTTCACTTCACAAAAACACTTGCATCTTTACATGCGCGTGTGATTTGAAGCTGGGATTTTATCGTCACCAGTTGTCTTGTTTACCCATTTCTTTTCTTTCTCTATTCATTTTACTTTCACATTGTCTGTCTATTTCATGTTGCAGCCATTTTTTACTTTTCTTTCAGCGGTTGAGGCAAGGTGGTTGGTGAAAAAGGA
>NC_059215.1:60000-100000 GCF_020615455.1 Coregonus clupeaformis
AACGGTGGGATAAATTACTATGAAATGGAAGACATACAAAACCACTGATAATCTCCCTCGATCTGGGGCTCCACGCAAGATCTCACCCCGTGGTGTCAAAATGATCACAAGAACGGTGAGCAAAAATCCCAGAACCACACGGGGGGACCTAGTGAATGACCTGCAGAGAGCTGGGACCAAAGTAACAAAGCCTACCATCAGTAACACACTACGCCGCCAGGGTCTCAAATCCTGCAGTGCCAGACGTGTCCCCCTGCTTAAGCCAGTACATGTCCAGGCCCGTCTGAAGTTTGCTAGAGTGCATTTGGCTGATCCAGAAGAGGATTGGGAGAATGCCATATGGTCAGATGAAACCAAAATATAACTTTTTGGTAAAAACTGTTTGGGGGACAAAGAATGCTGAGTTGCATCCAAAGAACACCATACCTACTGTGAAGCATGGGTGTGGAAACATCATGCTTTGGGGCTGTTTTTCTGCAAAGGGACCAGGACGACTGATCCGTGTAAAGGAAAGAATTAATGGGGCCATGAATCGTGAGATTTTGAGTGAAAACCTCCTTCCATCAGCACGGGCATTGAAGATGAAATGTGGCTGGGTCTTTCAGCATGACAATGATCCCAAACACACCGCCCGGGCAACGAAGGAGTGGCTTCGTAAGAAGCATTTCAAGGTCCTGGAGTGGCCTAGCCAGTCTCCAGATCTCAACCCCATAGAAAATCTTTGGAGGGAGTTGAAAGTCCGTGCTGCCCAGCGACAGCCCCAAAACATCACTGCTCTAGAGGAGATCTGCATGGAGGAATGGGCCAAAATACCAGCAACAGTGTGTGAAAACCTTGTGAAGACTTGTTTGACCTGTGTCATTGCCAACAACGGGTATATAACAAAGTATTGAGAAACTTTTGTTATTGACCAAATACTTATTTTCCACCATAATTTGCAAATTAATTCATAAAAAATCCTACAATGTGATTTTCTGGATTTTTTTTCCTCGTTTTGTCTGTCATAGTTGACGTGTACCTATGATGAAAATGACAGGCCTCTCTCATCTTTTTAAGTGGGAGAACTTGCACAATTGGTGGCTGACTAAATAATTTTTCCCCCCACTGTACGTGTTATATATATAAATACATCTTCCCAATGGAAAATAGCTTGTGCATTTTCATTATGGCTTTGATGCATATTTTGCTCCTATGTTCCCTTACAATGTACTAACACCTGTTGCTGTTGATGTACCATATTATACACAGTATAATGTGCATACCTGATAGTGTCTTTTCTATGTACTGTATGTCTAGTAATACAGGGTAAAAAAAAAATTGTATACAGTTTGACAAAGAAATCAAACAGAATTTTTTTTTTTTTGACCATATATTAATTTTTTACTTTTTTTTGGGGGGGGGGGATTATTTGTATATTAGTATTTTACAGTTGACATTGCAGGAGTTAGAAAAACAATAATATTGCCGCACCTGCTTTAACATCTACTAATATGTGTATGTGGCAAATAAAATTTGATTTGATATTGCAGAAGATACACTAAGGCGTGATCGGCAGAATATCCCAGAACAAACAGTATACAGTACCAGTCAAAAGTTTGAACACACCTACTCATTCCAGGGTTTTTCTTTAGTTTTACTATGTTCTACATTGTAGAATAATAGTGAAGACATCAAAACTATGAAATAACACATATGGAATCATGTAGTAACCAAAAAAGTGTTAAACAAATCAAAACATATTTTATTTTTGAGATTCTTCAAAGTAGCCACCCTTTGCCTTGATGACAGTTTTGCACACTCTTGGCATTCTCTCAACCAGCTTCATGAGGAATGCTTTTCCAACAGTCTTGAAGGAGTTCCCACATCTGCTGAGCACTGGTTGGCTGCTTTTCCTTCACTATGTGGTACAACTCATCCCAAACCATCTCAATTGGGTTGAGGTTGGGTGATTGTGGAGGCCAGGTCATCTGATGCAGCACTCCATCACTCTCCTTGGTTAAATAGCCCTTACTCAGCCTGGAGGTGTGTTTTGGGTCATTGTCCTGTTGAAAAATAAATGATAGTCCCACTAAGCGCAAGCCAGATGGGATGGCATGCCACTGCAGAATGTTGTGGTAGCCATGCTGGTTAAGTGTACCATAAATTCTAAATGAATCACTGACAGTGTCACCAGCAAAGCACCCCCACACCATCACACCTCCTCCTCTATGCTTCACGGTGGGAACCACACATGTGGAGATCATCCGTTCACCTACTCTGCGTCTCACAAAGACATGGCGGTTGGAACCAGAAATGTCACATTTGGACTCATCAGACCAAAGGACAGATGTCCACTGTCCATTTATTTGTGTTTCTTGGCCCAATCAAGTCTCTTCTTCTTATTGGTGTCCTTTAGCAGTGGTTTCTTTGCAGAAATTCGACCATGAAGGCCTGATTCACGCAGTCTCCTCTGAACAGTTGATGTTGAAATGTGTCTGTTACTTGAACTCTGTGAATTTATTTGGGCTGCAATATGAGGTGCAGTTAACTCTAATGAACTTATCCTCTGCAGCAGAGGTAACTCTGGCTCTTTCTTTCCTGTGGCGGTCCTCATGAGAGCCAGTTTCATCATAGCACTTGATGGTTTTTGCGACTGCACTTGAATAAACTTTCAAAGTTCTTGAAATGTTCCGTATTGACTGTCCTTCATGTCTTAATGTAATGATGGACTGTCATTTCTCTTTGCTTATTTCAGCTGTTCTTGCCATAATATGGACTTTGTCTTTTACCAAATAGGGCTATCTTCTGTATACCACCCCTACCTTGTCACAACACAACTGATTGGCTAAAAAGCATTAAGAAGGAAATAAATTCCACATATTAACTTTTAAGAAGGCACACCTGTTAATTGAAATGCATTCCAGGTGACTACCTCATGAAGCTGGTTGAGAGAATGCCAAGAGTGTGCAAAGCTGTCATCAAGGCAAAGGGTGGCTACTTTGAAGAATCTCAAATGTGAAATATATTTCAATTTGTTTAACACTTTTTTGGTTACTACATGATCCCATATGTGCTATTTCATAGTTTTGATGTCTTCACTATTATTCTACAATGTAGAACACAGTAAAAATTAAGAAAAACCCTTGAATGAGTAGGTGTGTCCACACTTTTGACTGGTACTGTATATATACTGTAAATTGCATTAGATTGTATGTATATCCCTCACTTAACATTAGAATCGCAGGGACTTGAGGCATACAATAAGCAGCCAATGACTCCTTTTGAACATGTACATTTTATAATAATAATAATAATATGCCATTTAGCAGACACTTTTATCCAAAGCGACTTACAGTCATGCGTGCATACATTTTAAAAAGTCTAATAAATGCATTTATATTCACCATCACTTTTAATAATCTATTGTTTGTGTTTACGATAATATACTGACACAGATTGTCTTCATGGAGCCAGCCCATGCCCTCCTCCTCGTGTCTCGGCAAAATAAGAAGGTCAATCTCGCCGCGGTTCCATTCACCATGGTGACAACACAGTGTAATCCTATCAGGTGTGCAGCGGCCATTCATGATATTGCTTTTATCTGCGGGGTTACACGCTCCTGTCTGAACTCTCTGTGGAGCTGAACCCTCTCAGTGGGACGCCCGGACACCACCTGGGGCAAAAGACAATGGAACGGTCCACTGATCTCACCTTCACGGAGGGGTGCTCTCATCTTATCTACCAACATAGATAGGGCTCTAACTCCTCTAGCCCCACAGTGAAATAGGGTGCAGGCCAGGCAGCAGGCTGTTAGCCAACCTGCCAGCTTAGTGGAGTCTGCCAATAGCACAGTCAGTGTAGTCAGCTCAGCCATACCCATTGAGACTGTGTCTGTGCCTCGACCTAGGTTGGGCAAAACTAAACATGGCGGTGTTCGCCTTAGCAATCTTATTAGGATAAAGACCTCCTCCATTCCTGCCATTATTGAAAGAGATTGTGATACCTCACATCTCAAAATAGGGTTACTTAATGTTAGATCCCTCACTTCAAAGGCAGTCATAGTCAATGAACTAATCACTGATCATAATCTTGATGTGATTGGCCTGACTGAAACATGGCTTAAGCCTGATGAATTTACTGTGTTAAATGAGGCCTCACCTCCTGGTTACACTAGTGACCATATCCCCCGTGCATCCCGCAAAGGCGGAGGTGTTGCTAACATTTACGATAGCAAATTTCAATTTACAAAAAAAAAAATGGTGTTTTCGTCTTTTGAGCTTCTAGTCATGAAATCTATGCAGCCTACTCAATCACTTTTTATAGCTACTGTTTACAGGCCTCCTGGGCCATACACATCGTTCCTCTCTGAGTTTCCTGAATTCCTATCAGACCTTGTAGTCATAGCAGATCATATTCTAATTTTTTGTGATTTTAATATTCACATGGAGAAGTCCACAGACCCACTCCAAAAGTCTTTCGGAGCCATCATCGACTCAGTGGGTTTTGTCCAACATGTCTCTGGACCTACTCACTGCCACAGTCATACTCTGGACCTAGTTTTGTCCCATGGAATAAATGTTGTAGATCTTAATGTTTTTCCACATAATCCTGGACTATCGGACCACCATTTTATTACGTTTGCAATCGCAACAAATAATCTGCTCAGACCCCAACCAAGGAGCATCAAAAGTCGTGATATAAATTCTCAGACAACACAAAAATTCCTTGATGCCCTTCCAGACTCCTTCTGCCTACCCAAGGACGTCAGAGGACAAAAATCAGTTAACCACTTAACTGAGGAACTCAATTTAACCTTGCGCAATACCCTAGATGCA
The DNA here is from genome assembly GCF_020615455.1 of Coregonus clupeaformis. Classification (NCBI taxonomy): domain Eukaryota; kingdom Metazoa; phylum Chordata; class Actinopteri; order Salmoniformes; family Salmonidae; genus Coregonus; species Coregonus clupeaformis. The sequence goes on from NC_059215.1 coordinate 64,815, forward strand.
GTTGCACCCCTAAAAACGAAAAACATTTGTCATAAGAAACTAGCTCCCTGGTATACAGAAAATACCCGAGCTTTGAAGCAAGCTTCCAGGAAATTGGAACGGAAATGGTGCCACACCAAACTGGAAGTCTTCCGACTAGCTTGGAAAGACAGTACCGTGCAGTACCGAAGAGCCCTCACCGCTGCTCGATCATCCTACTTTTCCAACTTAATCGAGGAAAATAAGAACAATCCAAAATTTCTTTTTGATACTGTTGCAAAGCTAACTAAAAAGCAGCATTCCCCAAGAGAGGATGGCTTTCACTTCAGCAGTAATAAATTCATGAACTTCTTTGAGGAAAAGATCATGACCATTAGAAAGCAAATTACGGACTCCTCTTTGAATCTGCGTATTCCTCCAGGGCTTAGCTGTCCTGGATCTGCACAGCTCTGCGAGGGCCTGGGATCGGGAGAGACACTTAAGTGTTTTAGTACTATATCTCTTGACACAATGATGAAAATAATCATGGCCTCTAAACCTTCAAGCTGCATACTGGATCCTATTCCTACTAAACTGCTGAAGGAGCTGCTTCCTGTGCTTGGCCCTCCTATGTTGAACATAATAAACAGCTCTCTATCCACCGGATGTGTACCAAACTCACTAAAAGTGGCAGTGATAAAGCCTCTCTTGAAAAAGCCAAACCTTGACCCGGAAAATATAAAAAACTATCGGCCTATATCGAATCTTCCATTCCTCTCAAAAATTTTAGAAAAAGCTGTTGCGCAGCAACTCACTGCCTTTCTGAAGACAAACAATGTATACGAAATGCTTCAGTCTGGTTTTAGACCCCATCATAGCACTGAGACTGCACTTGTGAAGGTGGTAAATGACCTTTTAATGGCGTCAGACCGAGGCTCTGCATCTGTCCTCGTGCTACTAGACCTTAGTGCTGCCTTTGACACCATCGATCACCACATTCTTTTGGAGAGACTGGAAACCCAAATTGGTCTACACGGACAAGTTCTGGCCTGGTTTAGATCTTACCTGTCGGAAAGATATCAGTTTGTCTCTGTGAATGGTCTGTCCTCTGACAAATCAACTGTACATTTCGGTGTTCCTCAAGGTTCCGTTTTAGGACCACTATTGTTTTCACTATATATTTTACCTCTTGGGGATGTTATTCGAAAACATAATGTTAACTTTCACTGCTATGCGGATGACACACAGCTGTACATTTCAATGAAACATGGTGAAGCCCCAAAATTGCCCTCGCTAGAAGCCTGTGTTTCAGACATAAGGAAGTGGATGGCTGAAAACTTTCTACTTTTAAACTCGGACAAAACAGAGATGCTTGTTCTAGGTCCCAAGAAACAAAGAGATCTTCTGTTAAATCTGACAATTCATCTTGATGGTTGTAAAGTCGTCTCAAATAAAACTGTGAAGGACCTCGGCGTTACTCTTGACCCTGATCTCTCTTTTGACGAACATATCAAGACTGTTTCAAGGACAGCTTTTTTCCATCTACGTAACATTGCAAAAATCAGAAATTTTCTGTCCAAAAATGATGCAGAAAAATTAATCCATGCATTTGTTACTTCTAGGTTAGACTACTGCAATGCTCTACTTTCCGGCTACCCGGATAAAGCACTAAATAAACTTCAGTTAGTGCTAAATACGGCTGCTAGAATCCTGACTAGAACCAATAAATTTGATCATATTACTACAGTGCTAACTTCCCTACACTGGCTTCCTGTTAAGGCAAGGGCTGATTTCAAGGTTTTACTGTTAACCTATAAAGCGTTACATGGGCTTGCTCCTACCTATCTTTCCGAGTTGGTCCTGCCGTACATACCAATACGTACGCTACGGTCACAAGACGCAGGCCTCCTAATTGTCCCTAGAATTTCTAAGCAAACAGCGGGAGGCAGGGCTTTCTCCTATAGATCTCCATTTTTATGGAACAGTCTGCCTACCCATGTGAGAGACGCAGACTCGGTCTCAACTTTTAAGTCTTTACTGAAGACTTATCTCTTCAGTAGGTCATATGATTGAGTGTAGTCTGGCCCAGGAGTGTGAAGGTGAACGGAAAGGCTCTGGAGCAACGAACCGCCCTTGCTGTCTCTGCCAGGCCGGTTCCCCTCTCTCCACTGGGATTCTCTGCCTCTAACCCTGTTACAGGGGCTGAGTCACTGGCTTGCTGGTGCTCTTTCATGCCGTCCCTGGGAGGGGTGCGTCACTTGAGTGGGTTGAGTTACTGACGTGATCTTCCTGTCTGGGTTGGCGCCACCCCCCCCTTGGTTTGTGCTGTGGTGGAGACCTTTGTGGGCTATACTCGGCCTTGTCTCAGGATTGTAAGTTGGTGGTTGAGGATATCCCTCTAGTGGTGCGGGGGCTGTGCTTTGGCAAAGTGGGTGGGGTTATATCCTTCCTGTTTGGCCCTGTCCGGGGGTTTCTTCGGATGGGGCCACAGTGTCTCCGGACCGCTCCTGTCTCAGCCTCCAGTATTTATGCTGCAGTAGTTTATGTGTTGGGGGGCTGGGGTCAGTTGGTTATACCTGGAGTACTTCTCCTGTCTTATCCAGTGTCCTGTGTGAATTTAAGTATGCTCTCTCTAATTCTCTCGTTCTCTCTTTCTCTCTGAGAACCTGAGCCCTAGGACCATACGTCAGGACTACCGGGCATGCTGACACCTTGCTGTCCCCAGTCCGCCTGGCCTTGCTGCTATTCCAGTTTCAACTGTTCTGCCTGCGGTTACGAAACCCCTACCTGTCCCAGACCTGCTGTTTTCAACTCTTAATGATCGGATATGAATTGCCAACTGAGAGACCTGAGCCCTAGGACCATACGTCGGGACTACCGGCCGTGGTGACTCCTTGCTGTCCCCAGTCCGCCTGGCCTTGCTGCTATTCCAGTTTCAACTGTTCTGCCTGCGGTTATGGAACCCCTACCTGTCCCAGACCTGCTGTTTTCAACTCTTAATGATCGGCTATGAAAAGCCAACTGAGATTTATTCCTGATTATTATTTGACCATGCTTGTCATTTATGAACATTTTTGAACATCTTGGCATGGTTCTGTTATAATCTCCACCCGGCACAGCCAGAAGAGGACTGGCCACCCCTCATAGCCTGGTTCCTCTCTAGGTTTCTTCCTAGGTTTTGGCCTTTCTAGGGAGTTTTTCCTAGCCACCGTGCTTCTACACCTGCATTACTAGCTGTTTGGGGTTTTAGGCTGGGTTTCTGTACAGCACTTCGAGATATCAGCTGATGTATGAAGGGCTATATAAAATAAAGTTGATTGATTGATTGAATACAGTGATAGATAAAAGGGTAGAAAATTCAAACTCAAAAATGTTAGTTTCTCAGAGAGCACAGCTCAATTGTATTATTTCTTAGAGTTTGACAAGGCAACTGATCTTATTTTGAACTGACTTGTCTGGTTACATGAAGGTTAAATTAATATTTATTTTATTTTTTATCAAACATATTAATTGTTGCATTGAATCTACTCTGAGAGCAGACAAGGAAGTGGTGCATTTGTGAAACGACAGAAGAAACCAGTGAACTTGTGTGTGTGTGTGTGTGTGTGTGTGTGTGTGTGTGTGTGTGTGTGTGTGTGAGAGATTGTGTGAAGCATGCATGTGTATGTTTCCTAGCACAGCCAAATGGTAACAAGAAATAGCAGCTTCCTGGGGTGCACACTATTCAAATCCCATCCATTAACAAGCAATCAAGCTTGCTTATTACAATGTTTGCTTTAGTGGTGCACACTGTCACTTTGGTGTGAGTGTCATCAAATCGCTAGCGATAACAATTCATCCCCAGATATTTTCTTAGTTTGGGGCAGGAGATTACAGTAAGAACCTTATAACCATGTTATAGCCCCGAGGGCACCTTCCAAGCTCAATTATACTATTTGTTCTTATTAATTGTACAAGGGGCTTGACCTAGGCTCTGACGGGGAGAAAGAGAGGCTTTGGTCGGGCTACTCTATGCATACATACCGCCAAGTTAATGACATCAATGATTTGTAGCCCTAAGCAATTTATGCATTTATGTTTTTAGAAGAGAAGGCAGCATTGCAGGCATCATTTCTGAGGTAATGTGGTCCGGCAAGTCCAGTGGGACTGAAAGGCGTGTGCCAAATCCGTTTCATCCTAAAAAAAATCAATTGTTTCTAAACTCGGCCCAAGCGCGGTCATACGATATCTGGTCACAGGCGATTGGCGGGACAGCTCGAGAGGAAATCGAATCAGATGAGCGTTAGAGTAGGCAAATGAGTGCCGCCATTGCATGGATACTAACCTGGGGGAAATACATGGATGCGCAAATCATACTTTGTTATTCCACGAGGAAGAGAAGAGAGTGACTAAAAGAGAAGATACTACAATGACAGTCAGACCATCTGCCCAAGCTTCAGTAATGCAGCTGATGTCACTAGGGATAGTGTGTCCGAGCCTATCATTCAAACACCTCAAAATAAGATTACAAAAAAAAAAAGTGTTACATTGACTATAGGACACTTCTGTTAAATAAAACATGTCACAACATTGCATGGACATTTATTTTGTCTGTCTACTTCAACAAGCTATTATAAATGTGTGACAACACTTTCTGGCTTTGACAGGACTTACTTTCCTACTTGTATGGCCGTTATGTAACTACAGGCCCGTAGGTGGGTAGATCTGTATTCAACATAACAACATCTCTCAAACAGCCTAGGGCAACACATTTTCACTACAAGCAAGTGTACATGACAGCCCATCACCTGTGATGATACTGGACATTGAGAGGATAATTCTGCTGATTGGGCTTCTATTAGATAACATGTATTGACAGTGTAGCAGAAGAGAGGAAACAGATACGTTTTTAAAAAACTACATTTTACTAAATTAAAACATTACATATTGGGTTCCTTTTGGACAAAAATGCTACAAAGTTAGAATTTGGAGATAGTGGCCAGGTAAAGAAAACCAAAGCATAGATTGCTGTCATACATTTTCCATAGACCACTTAATGGGATAATGAAGCCAATATGTGATTTTGTAATTTGGTTGAACTATGTCTTTAAGTGAGGTAAGGTCACGTCACAATGTGATTTGTAAAATAGAGTTTGGAAGCAAAGGGTGAATTGAATGTTGTTGGCCGATGCAAAGAGAGAGATAGAGAGAGAGATAGAGAGATAGAGAGAGAAAGAGAGAGAGAGAGAGAGAGAGATAGATAGATAGATAGATAGATAGAGAGAGAGAGAGAGAGAGAGAGAGAGAGAGAGAGAGAGAGAGAGAGAGAGAGAGAGAGAGAGAGAGAGAGAGAGAGAGAGAGAGAGAGAGAGAGAGAGAGAGAGAGAGAGAGAGAGAGAGAGAGAGAGAGAGAGAGAGACCCCCTCAATGCAGAGCAGGTTCAGGCCCTCCTCACCACCATGGCTGCCATGAGGGATCAGTTCACCAAACTGGAGGGAGAGGTGGTCCTGCTCTGGGAGAGTGTGAGCAAACAGCAACCAGGCTCCTAACCAAGGTGCGGACAGAGCAGGACAGCAGCCTTGTAACACAGCTGAAAGAAGTTCAGCAAGAGAGAGACGGACTCAAGAGAGAACTGGCTGATCTAACAAAGGAGGTGAGAGAGCTCCAGAAAGACAGGCAGAGCAGTAATAACGAGCTGACCACACTAAGAGAGGAGCTGCAGGAGAGAAAGAGAACAGAGGACAGGCTGCAGGAGCAGCTAGATCACCACTCTATGACTTGCCCTCACACAGCAGAGGAGCCCACCTCAACCAGCCAGGCCTCCCCAGCCCTGCCGGCTGCATGCCTCCCCCAAGCCCCCAGAACAGCCTCCCACTGACAGTGGCACCGGCACAGACCAGCCACACCCCAGCTCCAACACCCACCAGCCTCAACTCTACCCCCTCCAGTCCAGAAGAAACACTGGCTGAGATTGTCCTGTTGATGGACTCAAACGGGAAGTTTGTTCAGGAGAAGAAACTTTTCCCTAGACACAAAACGAGAAAGGTGTGGTGCCCAACAACGCAGAGTGCCATGGCGCTGCTTGATAAGGCCCAGCTTGGGTCGCCAAGCCACATAATCATACACACCGGAAGCAACGACCTGCGTGCTCAGCAGGAGAGGGTGGCGACTTCACTACGGGGAGTGATTGAGAAGGCCTCCGCAATCTTCCCCAACTCAAGGATTGTGGTGTCAACCCTTCTACAGAAGAAGGACTTCCACCCTGCCACAATCCAAATAATAAACGCCAGCCTCTCCCGGGACTGTGCCGTGCGACCCAATGTACACCTGGCCCACCATCCCACCCTCGATCTGGACTGTCTCTATGACCATGTTCACCTGTACAGGGAGACAGTCCCCATCCTTGCTAAGACTCTCAAGGACGTCACTTTAAACCGCATCCCGACCTCTCCACCCAGGAACAGCGGAGCAATCTCCACCCCCCCGAGATCACAGAGACAACACCCCGGACCAGCATCCTGGACCCCCCAGCCACGGCCACATCACCACCAACCTCAATGCCCACCACATCCAGCGCAGCACAGACCACCCCAGCCCAGCTTCAGACCCACCCAGACGAGGCCTAACACCCCCCTCCCCCCCACCACAGACCCACACCTGGAGGAGCCACAGCCCGGCAGACAGAGCTATGCACAAGCTGTGAGAGGAGCAATTGGTCCAGCTCCCACCAATGAAATGAGTGACATCAAACAAATGCTGAATCTACTATGCTCACATGTGATAGGCCGAGGGTCATGGTAAGATGAGCACAATAACTCCACCATCCTCAAACTACATCCACCCAAGTGGCATAACACAAATACTATCTTAAATGATAAACAAATCACATTTGCATAATAATACTTGACCTTAATTGAACAATCCTATTTTAATAGTTCTTGTTGGATTGTGAGTGTTTATCTAATTTTGAATGTAAAGAAAAAACAGTTATGAAGTCTTTTTACGTTGCATGTTGGAATTTACAAGGCTTGAAGTCCTCTGCTTTTGGGCTAAAGAGCAGAAACCCAGACTTCCTTAAAGAAATTGATGATGTTGATATTGTAGTACTACAGGAAACATGGTGCAGAGGTGATGTTTCCACTGGCTGTCCACTAGGTTATAGGGATATAATCGTACCATCCACCAAATTAAAAGGAATCACACAGGGCAGAGACTCAGGGGGAATGATAATATGGTATAAATCTGAACTAACTAATTCAATCGAATTGATCAAAACAGGAGAATTCTTTATCTGGCTAAAAATCAACAAGGAGGCTATCTTAACAGATAACAATGTCTTCCTCTGTGCCACATACATTCCCCCCTCAGAGTCACCCTACTTCAATGAAGAGAGTTTCTCCATTCTAGAGGGGGAGATTAGTCACTTTCAGGCCCAAGGCAACGTACTGGTCTGTGGAGACCTGAATGCTAGAACAGCAGAATAACTAGACACTATTAACAGTCATGGGGACAAACACCTACTGGGAAGCAACAACCTTTCCCTCCCCACATACCCCCCTAGAAACAACTATGACAAAGTGAAAAACAAAAATGGAGTACAGCTCCTGAAGCTCTGTCGAACACTGGGTCTGTACATAGTCAATGGTAGGTTAAGAGGGGACTCTTTTGGTAGGTACACCTACAGCTCATCCCTTGGCAGCAGTACTGTAGACTACTTCATCACCGACCTCAACCCAGAGTCTCTCAGAGCCTTCACAGTCAGCCCACTAACACCTCTCTCTGACCACAGTAAAATCACATTGTATCTGAGAAGAGCAGAACCCAACCATGAAGCATCACGGCCCAATAAATTATACGGTACTAAACAGACCTATAGATGGAGTGCAAACAGTACATAAATCTACCAAAAAGCAATTTGTAGCCAAAAAAATACAATCTCTCCTGGACAACTTTTTAGCCTTAACATTCTCCTACACCAATGAAGGTATACATTTGGCCGTTTGGAACATAAACTTTATATTTGACAAATTAGCCTCCTTGGCTAATCTAAAGAAACATAAGAGCAAACCAAAAATAATAGATAATGAAAAATGGTTTGATAATGATTGCAGAAATCTAAGAAAGTCATTGAGAAATATATCTAATCATAAACACAGAGACCCAGACAACAAAAATATACATCTTCAATATGGGGAATCACTGAAGCAATACAAACACACCCTAAGAACAAAAAAGGAACAGCACATTAGAAATCAGCTAGATGTGATTGAGGAATCCATAGAATCAAACCACTTCTGGGAGAATTTGAATAAATTAAACAAACCTCATAATGAGGAATTGGCTATCCAAAATGGGGATATGTGGAGAGATCACTTTGCAAACCTCTACAGCAATATAACAAAGAGCCCAGAACAACAAGATATACAATAAAAATTACAAATCCTTGAATCAGCAGTCAAAGACTATCAGAATCCTGTGGATACCCCAATTACAGAACAATAATTATTGGAAAAACTTTGCAATCTCCAACCCAAAAAGGTCTGTGGTGCTGATGGTATTTTAAATGAAATTATTAAATATACAGACCACAAATTCAAATAGGCTATACTCAAACTCTTCAACATTATCCTAACTGCAGGTATTTTCCCCAATATTTGGAACCAAGGATTGATCACACCAATTTATAAAAATGGAGACAAATTTGACCCAAATAATTACAGAGGAATTTGCATTAACAGCAACTTGGGGAAAATTCTCTGCAGTATCATAAACAGCAGACTACATCATTTCCTTGATGAACACAACGTCCTAAGCAGAAGCCAGATTGGATTTGTAAAAAATTATCGTACAACAGACCACATTTACACCCTCCAGACTCTAATTGACAAACAAGTAAATCAAAACAAAGGCAAAATCTACTCGTGTTTTGTAGACTTCAAGAAAGTATTTGATTCAATTTGGCACGAAGGTCTTTTTTTACAAACTAATAGAAAGTTGTATTGGAGGGAAAACATATGATGTTATTAAATCAATGTACACTAAAAACAAATGTGCGATTAAAATCGGCAACAAGCAAACATACTTCTTCTCTCAGGGACGTGGAGTGAAACAGGGCTGCCCAATAAGTCCAACACTATTTAACATCTACATTAACAAATTGGCAAAAATATTAGAAGAATCGGCAGCACCTGGTCTCACCCTACACAACACTGAAATCAAGTGTCTGCTGTACGCAGATGACCTGGTGCTACTGTCTCCCACTAAGGAGGGGTTACAGCAGCATCTAGATCATCTGCACAGGTTCTGTCAGACCTGGGCCCTGACCGTTAATCTAAAAAAAATGAATATAATGATATTCCAAAAAAGGTCCGGAAATCAGGATGACAAATATAAATTATATTTGGACACAGTTCTATTAGAACACACCACAAATTACACATATCTAGGACTAAATATCAGCAACACAGGTAGCTTTCACATGGCTGTGAATGAGCTGAGAGACAAAGCAAGAAGAGCATTCTATGCCATTAAAAGGAATATTAAAATTGAAATTCCAATTAGAATCTGGCTCAAAACTTTCCAATCAGTTATATAACCAATTGCTCTATATGACAGCAAAGTATGGGGTCCGCTCTCTAATACTGAATTTACCAAATGGGACAAACATCCAATCGAAATACTGCATGCAGAGTCTTGCAAGACTGTATTGCAAGTGCAAAGAAAAACTCCAAATAACGCATGTAGAGCAGAATTGGGCCAATACCCCCTCCTTATTCGAATAGAAAAAAGAGCCATCACATTTTACAACCATCTAAAAACAACTGACCCCAAAACATTCCATCACACAGCTCTACTATGTCAAGAGATGAAATAAGAGAAGAGTCCCCTCAGCCAGCTGGTTCTGAGGCTCAGTTCACTAACCAAAACCAACCTCATAGAGCCTCAGGACAGCACTCAGAAAATCTGGCCCAACCAAATCATCACAAAGCAAAAATAAAAATCACCTATTGGAAAGACACCACAAGAAGTAAACTTCTAGGTACAGACTCAGTGAGCACAGTCTGGCTATAGAGACCGGTCGTCACAGGCAAACCTGGCTGCCCAGAGAGGACAGGCTGTGCTCACTCTGCCCCCGGGGAGAGGTAGAGACAGAGCTGCATTTCCTATTACACTGTGACAAATACTCAGACCTAAGAGAATCTTTCTTTCACTAAATTATCATTCAGTACAAAGAATTTGAAACTATAAAAGAGGAAGAAAAAATCAAATATTTATTGGGTGAAAAGCCAAAATGTGCAATTTTGGCAGCCAAATATGTGTCCTCCTGCCACAACCTGAGGGACAGCCAGTGAAAAGTGTAATGTAATGTCAATAATATTTCCTGTTTTGTTTTGGCTTTCATACCATGTCATGTGTCCTCTCAGTCATGTTGAGATTGGTCGACTACTATTGCTTTAATGTATTGTTATTCTCATTACTATTGTTGTTGTAGTTTCTGTTAATGGTAATCCCATTTCCATTACTACTATTATTATTGCTGTTGGTCCCACCATTTTTGTTATATGTATACTTTGACAATGTAAGTAATTTTACTTGCCATGTCAATAAAGTATATTGAATTGAATTGAGAGAGAGAGAGAGAGAGAGAGAGAGAGAGAGAGAGAGAGAGAGAGAGAGAGAGAGAGAGAGAGAGAGAGAGAGAGAGAGAGAGAGAGAGAGAGAGAGAGAGAGAGAGAGAGAGAGAGAGAGAGAGAGAGAGAGAGAGAGAGAGAGAGAGAGAGAGAGAGAGAGAGAGAGAGAGAGAGAGAGAGAGAGAGAGAGAGAGAGAGAGAGAGAGAGAGAGAGAGACAATTACCTGAGGTAAATCCTGTTTTGGGGCTGCCCATGTCTGAAGGTGTAAATAATGTTCAGGTGTGGGTGCTAAGCCGGCTAATAAGAGTGAATCATAAAACATAAAACAAATAGGCCTACAAATAAAATAAAATACAATAAAAATGTATTGGTCACATACACATGTTTAGCAGATGTTTTTGCGGGTGTAGCGAAATGTTTGTGTTTCTAGCTCCGACGGTGCAGTAATATCTAACAATTAATATCTAACAATTTCACAACATATACCCAATACATACAAATCCAAGTAAAGCAATGGAATTAAGAATATATACATAAATATATGGACGAGCAATGTCAGAGCGGCATAGACTAAGATACAGTAGAATAGTATAGAATACAGTATATACATATGAGATGAGTAATGCAAGATATGTAAACATTATTAAAGTGACTAGTGTTCCATTTATTAAAGTGGGCAGTGATTTCTAATGTATGTATATAGGCAAGTGCTAATGTGCTAGTCTATTTAACAGTCTGATGGCCTTGAGATAGAAGCTGTTTTTCAGTCTCTCAGTCCCAGCTTTGATGCACCTGAACTGACCTCGCCTTATGGATGATAGTGGGGTGAAAAGGCAGTGGCTCGGGTGGTTGTTGTCCTTGATGATATTTTTGGCCTTCCTGTGACATCGGTGTCCTGGAGGGTTGGTAGTTTGCCCCCGGTGATGCGTTGGGCATACCGCACCACCCTCTAGAGAGCCCTGTGGTTACGGGCGGTGCAGTTGCCGTACCAGGTGGTGATACAGCCTCAATTGGTGCCAAGCCAAATTTATTCAGCCTCCTGAGGTTGAAGAGGTGCTGTTGCGCCTTCTTCCCCACATTGTCAGTGATGTGTATGCCGAGGAACTTGAAGCTTTCCACCTTCTCCACTCTGATCCCGTTGATGTGCACCCTCTGCTGTTTCCTAAATCCACGATCATCTCCTTTGTTTTGTTGATGTTGAGTGAGAGGTTATTTTCCTGGCACCACACTTACAGTTAGTGAATACATATTTTTTTATACTGGCCCCCCGTGGGAATTGAACCCACAACCCTGGCGTTGCAAACGCCATGCTCTATCAACTGAGCTACATCCCTGCCGGCCATTCCCTCCCCTACCCTGGACGAATTGTGCGCCGCCCCATGAGTCTCCCGGTCGCGGCCGGCTGCGACAGAGCCTGGATTCGAACCATGATCTCTAGTGGCACAGTTAGCACTGCGATGCAGTGCCTTAGACCACTGCGCCACTCAGGAGTACTACTACTGTTGTGTCATCTGCAAACTTGATGATTGAGTTGGAGGCGTGCTTGGCCATGCAGTGATGGGTGAACAGGGAGTACAGGAGGGGGCTGAGCATGCACCCTTGTGGGGCCCCAGTGTTGAGGATCAGCAAAGTGGAGGTGTTGTTTCCTATCTTCACCACCTGGGGGCGGCCCGTCAGGAAGTCCAGTACGCAGTTGAACAGGGCAGGGTTCAGACCCAGGGCCTCGAGCTTAATGATGAGCTTGAAGGGTACTACGGTGTTGAATGCTGAGCTATAGTCAATGAACAGCATTCTTACATAGGTATTCCTCTTGTCCAGATGGGATAGGGCAGTATGATGGTGATTGCATCATCTGTGGATCTATTGGGGCGGTAAGCAAATTGAAGTGGGTCTAGGGTGGCAGGTAAGGTAGAGGTGATATGATCCTTGACTAGTCTCTCAAAGCACATCATGATGACAGAAGTCAGTGCTACGGGGCAATAGTCATTTAGTTCAGTTACCTTTGCTTTCTTGGGTACAGGGACAATGGTGGCCATCTTGAAGCATGTGGGGAAAGCAGACTGGGATAGGGAGAGACTGAATATGTCCGTAAACACACCAGCCAGCTGGTCTGTGCATGCTCTGAGGACGAGGCTAGGGATGCCATCTGTGCCGGCAGCCTGGTGAGGGTTAACACCCTTAAATGTCTTACTCACGTCGGACAAGGAGAAAGAGAGACCACAGTCCTTGGTAGCGGGCCGCATCGTTGGCACTATATTATCCTCAAAGCAGGTGAATAAGGTGTTTAGCTTGTCTGGGAGCTAGACATAGGTGTCCGTGACATGGCTGGTTTTCCTTTTGTAGTCAGTGATTGTCTGTAGACCCTGCCACATATGTCTTGTGTCTGAGCCATTGAATTGCGACTCCACTTTGTCCCTATACTGACATGTTGCCTGTTTTATTGCCTTGCGGAGGGATTAACTATACTGTTTGTATTCTGCCATATTCCCAGTCTCCTTGTCATGGTTAAATGTGGTGGTTCGCATTTTCAGTTTTGTGCGAATGCTGACATCTATCCACATTTTCTGGTTAGGGTAGGTTTTAATAGTCACAGTGGGTACAACATCTCCTATACACTTTCTGATAAACTCAGTCACCGTTTCAGTATATATGTCAATATTATACTCTGAAGCTACCCAAAACATATCCCAGTCTGCATGATCAAAACAATCTTGAAGTGTGGATTCCGATTGGTCAGACCAGCGTTGAATAGTCCTTAGCACGGGTACTTCCTGTTTGAGTTTCTGCCTATAGGAAGGGAGGAGCAAAATGGAGTTGTGGTCAGATTTGCCGAAAGGAGGGTGGGTCGAGGGTCTTTTATGCATCCTGGAAGTTGCAGTAGCAGTGGTCGAGTGTTTTAGCAGTGCGAGTACTACAGTCAATGTGTTGATAGAACTTCGGTAACCTTTTCCTCAAATTTGCTTTGTTAAAATCCCCAGCTATAATAAATGCAGCCTCAGGAATGTGGTTTCCAGTTTGCATAGAGTCCAGTGAAGTTTGTTGAGGGTCGTCGTGGTATCGGCTTGAGGGGGGATTTACACGGCCGTGACTATAACCAAAGAAAATTATCTTGGGAGATAATACGGTCGGCATTTGATTGTGAGGTATTCTAGGTCGGGTGAACAAAAGGACTTGAGGTCCTGTATGTTATCACAATTACACCATGAGTCGTTAATAATAAAACATACACTTCCACCCTTCTGCTTCATGGAGAGATATTTATTCCTGTCTGCGCGATGAACTGAGAACCCAACTGGCTGGACCGACTCGGACAGTATATCCCGAGAGAGCCATGTTTCTGTGAAACAGAGTATGTTACAATCCCTGATGTCTCTCTGGAAAGAAACCCTCGCCCTGAGCTCGTCAACTTTTTTATCCAGAGACTGAACATTAGCGAGTAATATACTCGGAAGTGGTGGGTGGTGTGCACACCTTCTAGAAGGCCACTCCGAGTACCTCTCCTCCGGCGTTGTTTTGGGTCGGCCTCTGGAATCAGTTCAATTGCCCTGGGGGGTGCAAACAAATTATCCGCTTTGGTAAAGTTGTATTCCTGGTCATAATGCTGGTAGTGCTGGTGAGTTACTGCCACTCTGATATCAAATAGTTCTTCACGGCTGTATGTAATAACACAAACAATTTTCTGAGCTAATAACGTAATAATGAATACAAACAACAACAACAAAAATGCTGCAAGGTTTCCTAAGAGCTAGAAGCAAGGCAGCCCTCTCTAGCTACACACTAGCGCACACTATCACACACATATGGACACACACACACACACACACACACACACACACACATAAGAGCATACAGTCTAGCACACATGCACGCACACACACACATAACCCTTTCAAAGCACAACAGAAAATGACATCCTTTGTACCTAGTTAAGTGCATACATGTAACATGTCTTCCAAGAAGGGCTGAATAAACTGTTCCAGAGAACTAGGTGTAAATATTGTGTGACATACAAAAGCCAATCAAGTACTTCCATTCACTATGCATTAGGGAAGAAATTAATAAATGAAAGAAAATAGTTTGCTTTCATACAGGACTTGCTTAATCTAAATTGTGCCTTATACCATATCCATCAAAGTATCTCTCTCTCTCTCTCTCTCTCTCTCTCTCTCTCTCTCTCTCTCTCTCTCTCTCTCTCTCTCTCTCTCTCTCTCTCTCTCTCTCTCTCTCTCTCTCTCTCTCTCTCTCTCTCTCTCTCTCTCTCTCTCTCTCTCTCTCTCTCTCTCTCTCTCTCTCTCTCTCTCTCTCTCTCTCTCTCTCTCTCTCTCTCTGTCTCTCTCTCCAAATGAGACAGCAGCATTTAATAAACAAAAACTAATCAGCATGTACACCAAGTGCACATCTATGCATACCACACCCTATTAATTAAATATTTAGGAGCCCTCAGCTATACACATGAGCGCCCCTGTCTTAATTGTGGTGAACGCAAGAGATAGAAGTGTGACACTAATTGCAAACCCCATGACTGTAAATTAAGAATAAATAGGCTGGCTAATGCTAAACATTGCATAGAAATACTCCGTGAACGGGGTAGGTTTATCTTCTTGGGATGTGTAAGGGGGAAATGAGAATAAGCAGATAGTGGCGGCTGAGGAGAGGATGAGCAAATATCTTTAAATTAGAAAATAATTAGTTTTCTTTTAATTAAATCAAGTCCGCTGTCTGGAATACATGTTGGTGATATTTAGTGTCCCCTCTTCTCTTTCCGTTTTTGACATTTGTTAGAGTCAAAATAACTGTTTTCGGATGCATTGCTCCACCTCAGACTTCAGCGTGATGCCCATACCATATTTTAATAAAAATTGGTTGTGTCGGTTATTCTATTTGTTATTAAATGAATCCCTTCAGAAGTCCAGGCCACAAGCATATAAGAGGTGAGGGAATCAATAAGATTCAGTGATTTCTATGGAGGTTTAGAATCATAGATGTGTGTACATGTATGTAGTAGTGTGTATGTAGTAGTGTGTAAATAGAAGTGTGTATATAGTAGTGTGTAAGTAGTAGTGCATATGTAGTAGTGCGTGCACAGTTGTAAAATAGTGACAGTTGAAACAACAAGGGATAGAGATAATCCATTTAATTGATGAAGTGTGCAGAGGGAATATCAAGAGAGAGAGATCAAATCAACATAGGAAGATAATTAGATTGAATGGAGAAAGAAAGAGAGAGGGAGAGAGTCAGGCTTCTAGCATGTTTCTGATAATCCCTTGGTGGAGTAGACAAGTCAGAGAGGGATGAGGAGTGAATATGGGTCAGGTAAACAAATATAATGTTGTGCTGCTCCACTGGCTCTACAGCTCACTTCTAGCCATGGCCGCCATTTTGGAAGCTTCAACACAACCACTGTTGTTATTCAGCATTCCACCATTGCTTTGTCCACCTGTTTGTTCCATGTCAAATTGATAATACCCTCACCCTTCTGATTCCCATAAACTCCTCACTTTTTGAGCAGTGAAGCTTTTTGTTCCTTCTATATTTGCCCAGAATTATTTTTTTAGTTTGAGCTCTAGTCAATGCATGTCTTCTTCTTCCAATAAATTGCTTTAAAATACAATTCTGAGGATAGAAGGAGATAAACAGGAAGTTCAGGTAGCAAACCTCAAGCCAAGAATCATCATTGGTTTTGACAATAATTACATAAGAAAGACTACTACTTTATGTGTTTGCAACAACTTCCATCACAATTTCAATCACATTGCCTTGATGGAATACCCGATATAGAGTTTCTCTCTCTGTCTCTATCTCCATTCCTTATGTCTCTCTTTCCAACCCTACCATGTCTCTCTCTGTATCCATACAGATCGATGTCACTCTCTCTCATCACTATTGTTCTCTCTCCATCTCTCTCTCTGCTGCCCCCCTTCTCTCAGAAGCAACTAGCCATTCCAGTCGCTTCCCCCTTTTAATAATAATAATATGTCAGTCACGCGTGCATACTTTTTTGTGTATGGGTGGTTCCGGGGATCGAACCCACTACCTTGGCGTTACAAGTGCCGTGCTCTACCAGCTGAGCTTCCGTCTTTGAGTCACCCCCCCAACATGTGATGTGATTAGGGCTGTTGGGGGGACCGTATTACCGCCACACCGGCGGTCATGAGTCATGACTGTAGTAAAATTCCACGTGACCGTTTACTTACGGTAATCTCCTTTAATGCACTCTGGACATGCGATGGTAGCACTCAACTTGCTAACTACCATCAGGTCCTAATGGCCTGGTACTTAACACTTTATTGTCCCTCTAACCACTCTGACATCAATGCAAATGCAATCGAAAATCACATCAAACACATAATCAAAACGGTAGGCCGATCATACTTTTAAAACTCACCTCAATGTGAAGATCAATTTTAAGAAAGAAGTTCAACAGCAGGTTGAAACAGTGTAAAACATGGTTGTTGTGGATATTGTTTCAAAGCCTAACACAAATAAATCAACAGTGGTTTCTATGGTGATGATTAATTCAAAACACTCACACATATATTAGAGCTTATGCATATTAGAGCAAAGCCCCCCAAAAAACATAATTAAAATGATGATTGCGCCATTATACAATACAAAGCCTACCACATATTACGCATGGCAGAAAAACATATAACAAAACTGATTTAAGATGTCTTTAGTACATAATTGGTATAGCCATTGAGTGTGGACTGTATTATTATGCATACTGGATGGACTGGTTACCTCATGCTACGCTCCAACATGTATATCCATGAGTCTGGAAGAGAATGTATAGCCCTAGGCAATGCTGGTGGTTCATTGATTGTGCAAGGCGGTTTACAGTTAGTCTACAAATAGTGCATTTGTATTTGATTTTGAATGGTGTAGTAATAGTCCTCTGTAGCTCAGCTGGTAGAGCACGGCGCTTGTAACGCCAGGGTAGTGGGTTTGATCCCCGGGACCACCCATATACAAAAATGCATGCATGACTGTAAGTCGCTTTGGATAAAAGTGTCTGCTAACTGGCATATTATTAATAGGCACTTTTTTATATTTCATAATTAATTGGGTGACACATTACCTTTAGCTATAAAGCATATCTCACCACCAAGCGTTTCCATCTCCTACTTTCTCTCATTTATTCCTTTCTCGAGCACACAGGTGGGATGCCAACAGTTTAGTGAAATATGTTTTGTGGCGAAAACATGTTACTGTTGATGTTTTGGTTACCCAAATTAAGCACTGGGTAGCTGTAAGAACAAGGTTGGAGAGCCCATGGTATACATAGTTTGGGCGGAATATCACCTGTCGGGCAGCGAGAGCATGCTCCTCAAACAGTTGTTGATGTGTGGAGTGATGTTTGAGCTGCTCATATTAAGCACATGCTCCGCTATAAAACTGAAGTAGCCTACAAAATGTGCATACAGATGACATGTCTTTTTTCCCCTACCTCTGTTCCTGCCCATTTGATAATGGGCCATTCTAAATCAAAACTAATTTGACATATTAGTAAAAACAAGATTCAATTGAGAATAGTCTGATGGGTGAAAATAGCATCACATGATGAGAGAACAGCTGTGCAGCCTGAGGCAAGGAACATAGAGCAAGCTTTTTTTGTGACTTTCTCAAATCATCAATAGTTTATAGTCACACCATGCAGGCCATATACATTTAGATTTTTAAGACATTCTAAAGTTTGTATCATTTACAACTAAAGTTGCCAAATATTTTAAATCTAGCATATAGGACCTGTTTCAAATGATCACTTTTACGCTCAACATAGCCACTTCACATGCACACTTAAATGGGAAAAATATCATTTTCATTTTATTCAGCTAAGTTCAATGTTATTTTTCTTACTATAAAATCATATAATATAAAATAATGGCACAGGACTTATAAGCATATATTGTCAGCTAAATGAACAAGCCTACTGTCACGACTTCCTCCGAAGCTGCCTCCTCTCCTTGTTCAGGCAGGCTTCGGCGTTCATCGTCACCGGCCTTCTAGCCATTGCCACTCCTCATCTCATCATTCCATTTGTTTTGTCTTGTTTTTACACACACCTGGTTCATATCCCCTCATCAGTACATGTATATGTATTCCCTCTGCCCCCCATGTCTTTGTGTGTGATTGTTTATTGTGGAGGTGACGATAGCTCGGTGGAGCTTTATATATTTGTATCACCGGGATATTCAACTGTGTGCTTTGTTTTTCTCCAGTGTGCCGTTATACCACACTATAGTGTTTTACACATTGCTGCGTACCGCTGTATTTGCCGAATAAACCATTTATTCTGTGATTTACCCTCCTGTGTCTGACTCCATCCAAATCACCGGCTACAGAATCACACACCCAACAGCATGCAGTCAGCAGGAGCGGGGAATATGCCTGGAGTCGTTGAGCGGGTCCGGGAGCATTCTAACATGTTAGCCAGCTTGGGCGAAGCGATGGATCGGGTTCTCCAGGTCGTCCAGCTCCTGGAGAGGAGAGAACCAAACCCTTCGTAACCAGCTGAGCGACCGGATCCAGCCACCCAGAGCCCAGAGGTATTCACCTATCTCGACCGAGGGAATACGATGGGACAGCGGCCCGCTGCCAGGGTTTCCTCCTGCAGCTGGACCTCTATTTTTCCACCATTAGCCCGGCTCCATTGGAGCGGGAGAAGGTGTCCGCCCGCGTCTCCTGCCTCTCGGGGAAAGCCCTGGAGTGGGCCAACGCGGTCTGGAGTGAAGGAGGAGACCGTTGGACAACTCCGGGGCGTTAGCTCACATCTTCCGGGCAGTCTTCGATCATTTACCCGAAGGAAGAGAGGTGGGCGAGCATCTGGTTCATCTGAGGCAGGGGACGAGGACCACGCAAGACTTTGCCCTAGAGTTTAGAACTCTAGCGGCTGGGTCCGGGTGTAACGAGCGGGCCCTCACCTACCACTTCCGATGCAGCCTGCGTTAGGACGTCCGAAGGGAGCTAGCCTGCCGGGATACCACATTGACTTCCAACCAACTGGTGGACATCACCATCCGGTTGGTAAACCAGCTGGCTTTGAGAGGACGTCCTGGAAGGGGCCTGCCCGTTTCACCCCCCTTCACCCCGGATCACGTTCCGATGGAGGTGGGTGGTGCAGCGACCCAGGAGAACAGAGGACGACAGATCCACTGTCACTCTTGTGGCAAGAAAGGACATTATGCTGCACACTGTCGTCAGAGTTCTTCTGGGTCTGGAGGCGGCAGGCAGGGCACTCACGTGTCACCCCAGGTAGCACAAACCCACACTCGTTCAGAACCCTCTGCTGTGCACGGCAGCATACACATCCACTTCCCTGATTACACAATAGTTCTCCCAGTGTAAGGTGCTGGTCGATTCAGGCGCAGCTGGGAGCTTTATGGACAGGTCTTTAGAGCTATGTATTACATTTGTTCCCTTATCCATTCCATTGCCCATCAAAGCACTTGACAGTCGACCATTAGGGTCAGGTTTTGATAGGGAGGTTACAGCACCTGTCACAATGATTACGCAGGAGACCCATTGGGAGCAAGTCACATTTTATATTATCGAGTCCCCTGATTCCCCTGTTGTTTTGGGTCTTCCCTGGCTAGCTCTACACGACCCCACCTATTCATGGTCGCAGAGGGTTCTCACGGGGTGATTGCGAGAGTGTCAGGGTAGGTGTATAGCTCTTTCCGTTGGTGCAACCAGACACTACCTCCACCGTGCACGTTCCCCCCGAATACCTCGAATTGACACCCACATTTTCCAAAACGCAGGCGACCAAAAAGGTTGAAACGGAGGCTATGGAGACATACGTCTCCGAGTCCCTGCGTCAGGGGTTCATACGTCCCTCCACTTCACCCGCCTCCTCAAGTTAATTTTTCATGAAGAAGAAAGACGGAGGTCTGCACCCTTGCATTGATTACCGTGCACTTAATCAAACTACCATTCACTATAGTTACCCTCTACCCCTCATTTCCTCAGTTATCGAAACAATGCATTGGGCACACTTCTTCACGAAATTAGATCTCAGGAGTGCGTGCAACCTGGTGCGTGTACGGGAAGGGGCCAAGTGGAAGACAGCATTCAGCACAACCACAGGGCAATATGAATACCTGGTGATGCTGTACGGGTTGATGAATGCTACATCAGTCTTCCAGTCCTTTGTGAACGAGGTGTTTCGGGACATGCTTGGTCGCGGTGTGGTGGTCTACATCGATGACATACTGGTGTATTCCACTATGCACACTGAGCATGTGTCCCTGGTTCGCAGAGTGCTGGGCCAACAGTTGGAGCATGACCTACAGTTGAAGTCGGAAGTTTACATACACTTAGGTTGGAGTCATTAACACTCGTTTTTCAACCACTCCACACATTTCTTGTTAGCAAACTATAGTTTTGGCAAGTCGGTTAGGACATCTACTTTGTGCATGACACAAGTAATTTTTCCAACATTGTTTACAGACAGACTATTTCACTTATGATTCACTGTATCACAATTCCAGTGGGTCAGAAGTTTCCATACACTAAGTTGACTGTGCCTTTAAACAGCTTGGAAATTTTCGGAAAATGATGCCATGGCTTTAGAAGCTTCTGATAGGCTAATTGACATAATTTGAGTCAATTGGAGGTGTACCTGTGTATGTAATCCAAGGCCTACCTTCAAACGCAGTGCCTCTTTGCTTGACATCATGGGAAAATCAAAATAAATCAGCAAAGACCTCAGAAAAGAAAAGTGTAGACCTCCACAAGTCTGGTTCTTCCTTGGGAACAATTTCCAAATGCCTGAAGGTACCACATTCATCTGTACAAACAGTATTATGCAAGTATAAACACCATGCAACCACACAGCCGTCATACCGTTCAGGAAGGAGACATGTTCTGTCTCCTAGAGATGAACATACTTTGGTGTGAAAAGTGCAAATCAGTCCCAGAACAACAGCAAAGGACCTTGTGAAGATGCTGGAGGAAACAGGTACAAAAATATATATATATATCCTGTCACGATCGTCGATAGAAGTGGACCAATGCGCAGTGTGATGAGTGAACATACTTTAATTATTATTCACCACGAAACAAAACGATACGTGAAGTCCTTGGTTTACAGACACAAACCATACACGGAACAAGATCCCACAAAACACTGTGGAAAACAGGCTGCCTAAGTATGGTTCCCAATCAGAGACAACAAGCAACAGCTGATACTTGTTGCCTCTGATTGAGAACCACCCCGGCCAAACACAGAAACACAAGAGCTAGATAATAAACCTAGAACACAAAACACATTGAAACAACACACCCTGGCTCAACATAACAGAGTCCCAGAGCCAGGGCGTGACATATCCACAGTAAAATGAGTCCTATATCGACATAACCTGAAAGGCCGCTCAGCAAGGAAGAAGCCACTGCTCCAAAACCACCATAAAAAACCCAGACTACAGTTTGCAACGGCACATGGGGACAAATATTGTACTTTTTGGAGAAATGTCCTCTGGTCTGATGAAACAAAAATATAAATGTTTGGCCATAATGACCATTGTTATGTTTGGAGGAAAAAGGGGAAGGCTTGCAAGCTGAAGAACACCATCCCAACAGTGAAGCACAAGGGTGGCAGCATCATGCTGTGAGAGTGTTTTGCTGCAGGAGGGACTGGTGCACTTCACAAAATAGATGGCACCATGAAGAAGGAAAATGATGTGGATATATTGAAGCAAAATCTCAATACATCAGTCAGGAAGTTAAAGCTTGGTCGCAAATGGTCTTCCAAATGGACAATGACCCCAAGCATACTTCCAAAGTTGTGGCAAAATGGCTTAAGGACAACAAAGTGAAGGTATTGGAGTGGCCATCACAAAGCCCTGACCTCAATCCTATATTTGTGGGCAGAACTGAAAAAGCATGTGCGAGCAAGGAGGCCTACAAACCTGACTCAGTTACACCAGCTCTGTCAGGAGGAATAGGCCAAAATTCACCCAACTTATTGTGGGAAGCTTGTGTAAGGCTACCCAAAATGTTTGACCCAAGTTAAACAATTTAAAGGCAATGCTACCAAATACTAATTGAGTGTACGTCAACTTCTGACCCACTGGGAATGTGATGAAATAAATAAAAGCTGAAATAAATCATTATATCTACTATTATTCTGACATTTCACATTCTTAAAATAAAGTGGTGATCCTAACTGACCTAAGACAGGGAATAAATGTCAGGAATTCTGGAAAACTGAGTTTAAACGTATTTGGCTAAGGTGTATGTAAACTTCTGACTTCAGTTGTATATGCCAAGGCAGAAAAGTGTTTGTTGTTCCAAAAGTCTGTCTCCTTCCTCGAATACCACATCACCACCTCAGGTGTGGAAATGGAGGGAGACCGCATTCCAGCCGTGTGTATTTGGCCGACTCCAACCATGGTAAAGGAGGTGCAGTGCTTTATTGGCTTTGCCAATTACTATCAGAGGTTTATCTGGGGCTTTGGCAAGGTCGCAGCTCCCATCACCTCTCTGTTGAAGGGTGGGCCGTCACGGCTCCACTGGTCTGCTGAGGCTGACAGGGCTTTCAGTAACCTGAGGGCTCTGTTTACCTCAGCCCCGGTACTGGCCCATCCCGATCCATCATTGCCGTTCGTAGTGGAGGTGGATGCGTCCGAGGTAGGGGTAGGCGCTGTCCTATCCCAACGCTCGGGAACGCCACCAAAGCTCCGCCCCTGTGCCTTCTTCTCTAAGAAGCTCTATGACATTGGTGATCGGGAGCTGTTGGCTGTAGTCAGAGCCCTGACCGCGTGGAGGCACTGGCTCGAGGGGGCGAAACACCCTTTCCTCGTCTGGACTAACCACTGTAACCTGGAGTACATCCGGGCAGCGAGGAGGCTGAACCCTCGCCAGGCCAGGTGGGCCTTGTTCTTCACCCGGTTTGATTTCACACTGTCCTACATACCAGGCACAAATAATGTGAAGGCAGATGCACTGTCATGGCTGTACGACACAGAGGAGAGGCCCATAGACAACAGCCCCATACTCCCTGCCTCCTGCATTGTGCCTGGTCTCCCCACGGCCCTGCAAACTGCTTAAGCCCAGTTTACTCATGTCTTCCGGCACTACGGGGTGCCAGAGGACATAGTCTCTGACCGTGGTCCCCAGTTTACGCCCAGGGTCTGGAAGGCGTTCATGGAACATCTGGGGGTCTCGGTCAGCCTGAACTCTGGGTTCCACCCCGAATCTAATGTGCAGGTGGAACGGGTGAATCAGGATGTGGGTAGGTTCCTGCGGTCCTACTGCCAGGACCGGCCGGGGGAGTGGTTGGTGTTCTTGCGATGGGCCGAATATGCCCAGAACTCTCTCCGCCACTCCTCCACTAATCTCCATTTCAAAGTGTTTTAGGGTATCAGCCGGTCCTGGAACCGTGGCATCAGAGCCAGACTGAAGCTCCTGTGGTGGACGACTGGTTTCAGCACGCGGAGGAGACGTGGCACGCTGCCCACGTCCACCTTCAGTGTGCCGTGCATCGGCAGAAGGCCAACGCTGACCGCCACCACAGTGAGACTCCGGTCTTTATACCGGGTGATCGGGTATGGCTCTCGACCTGGAACCTGCCCCTACAGCCTATGGCATGGTGCATAGCCAGATAACATACAGTAATAGGCCAACTCATATTCTGTAATTCTGAAATACATTTTCTTCATATCACAAAGTTTTTTTTTTTGACATGACTAAAAGTAAAAAATGCATGTATTGTGATGGTGTATATAAAATTGATGTATTATACATTTTTTTTTATGTAGAGGTTCCTAAGGTGCACATCAGCGGCTTGTATGCGTAGAGGCATTGAGATGACACAATGTCATGACTGCCACAGACCTAGATGTGACACACTAAAACATGCTAAGATATAATGATAATGAAACCAGACCATTTAATATGAGCTTTTGATTAAAAAGCATGCTTACCTAATCCTGTGACATCTCCCTACCTAAATCACAATCACATCGCTCATGGAGAGAGAGAGAGAGAGAGAGAGAGAGAGAGAGAGAGAGAGAGAGAGAGAGAGAGAGAGAGAGAGAGAGAGAGAGAGAGAGAGAGAGAGAGGCTGTTTGGGGGCTGCCCATGTCTGAAGGTCTATATTGTGTAATAGAGGTAGCTGTCCAGGCAGGGTGCTAAGCCGGCTAATAAGCCCATTATGGCTTTGTTGAGGCACTAATCTCTACAGTGTGTGCGTGTGTGTGTGGGTATATATGTGTGTGTGTGTGTGTGTGGTGTGTGTGTGTGTGTGTGTGTGTGTGTGTGTGTGTGTGTGTGTGTGTGTGTGTGTGTGTGTGTGTGTGTGTGTGTGTGTGTGTGTGTGTGTGTGTGTGTGTGTGTGTGTGTGTGTGTGTACAGAGTATAGTTAGATGCCTGGATGGTCACACTAAAGGTATTGTTAACAGATGCTGTCTTTTTGGAAGCCAAATGAAAAGTCGCTCTATCAATTTGTCCTCTCTATCCAATCTCCTGGCAGATTGAATGTAATGTATGTGTGGAAAATGAGAAGCCAAAAAAGTTGAGCGACTTTGAAAACCTTGAGATGAAAATGTACTTTGGATACATCCTAAAGGAAAGAAAAAACTAAAATCCCTTTAAGCACACAGTAACAATTCAGACATATAATGGATGTTTGTGTTTGCATGTGTGTTTGTGCATGTGTGTGCCGTTCTTATAAGCAGGCCCAAGAAAGTCATACATTTCATCACAACAAAGCTAGTATGAAATATGATTTGGCTAAACAAAGTCAAACCCAGTGTGTGGTCGGCCTGACAGAGCCAAAGATGGTGGCACTTCAACGAGAGAGTCCCGTTACTCTGATGGATAGCCTGGGTAACTACACCTGGCAAGAGGGGGCCTGCTAAGGGGATATACTTTGCTGCAAATAGGAGGTGCAGACACACACACACACACACACACACACACACACACACACACACACACACACACACACACACACACACACACACACACACACACACACACACACACACACAGAGAAACTGAAGCACACACATGCACACACACACAAACACAAATGAATGTACACACGCACACACACACACACACACACACACACACACACACACACACACACACACACACACACACACACACACACACACACACACACACAGAGAGAGATAAACAGAAACACGCACTCGCACACACAAATAAAAGCCTGCAGTGGTTGGCTAGAGCAGTTTATCCCTCAAAGTTCCTGAGCTGTCTCGTCCGCTTGTCCATATCGTCTCCACAGGGGGCCTGAAAGGCCTAAACCTGGCATACATCTTCTATCTTTTAGCTCTTTCTCTCGGAGAGCTTGTCAGATCAAAACACCTACGCCGTCAAGCTGGATGGTGCGACATGGTGGGTTTAGCGTTAGCATTCAAATGAGATTTTATGGAATGGAGGGATGTAAGTGGAGGGAGGGAGAGAGGGATGAAGGAGGGGTCTCTGTTTACATGGATTTCATCATCAGACCACCAATTCATCAAAAGCAGCGACAGAAAAACGACCCATGAATAAATAAATAGCCGGTACACAATGCATAGAGGCTACAGACGAGCGACAATTTACGCTAGGTGAGTTTAAATGTACTCTCGGTGATGTAGCCGTGATACCCCCTAATCACAAATTGTGACAGGGTATGAAGTATGAAGAAATATCTGTGTTTTTTTATTTTTTTTATCAACAGATGGGCTTCGTTGGAAACTGGTCTGAAGTGTCTCAAAGTCCCAATGCAAAATAATTCATGCTGAGCCGAAGGCTCCCTAAAATAAGAAAATGACATTTTGCGGATATTCACCACTGGGTTTCTGAACCTATAATCACATGTGTGCATAGCTAAACATCAAGGCCACTTCGATAGTGCTGCACCAGAAAGATACCATATAATCTCAATCTGAACGACAACCATCGAGCCCGTCTAAACAGTCTGCAGATCAGGATATGAGGTAACATGAGGGTGAGGTGTGAGGAGATTGTGAGAGACAGAGAGACAAAGTGAGAGATGAGATACATGGTTTATTGTAGTTGTCTTGATGAATGATGCAGTACAGAACTATGTCATTTTTCCCTAGTCCATTAGTATATTAACCCCAAGGGCAAAACAATGTCATCTCTAACCCATATCAAGCCATTAGACATTTTTACCAAGGAAACATTGAGATAATTTCTTCCTTTCACGTTTCATATTTATCTTGTTCCGTCATTCCTCTTTTTTCCCCTTCTTTACTTCCAGTGCCTGTCTTTTTTTTTTATTCCTATTTTCCCGCCGAGTCACAACAATAGAGGGAGGCTTATCTTGTCGAGAGATCAAGGTGCATCAATTACCCAGCATTCCCTCTGTGTGTGTTTAATTACAACCCAATTACTTGGAGATACTGTTGTTACTGATTATTTTGTGTGGCTGATACTTCTTGTGAATATTAGGAGCACGTAGATGATTGAGGAAGTAGGGTGCATGGCTAGGGGTGTCGTGATGAAAACAGCAGCGGTGGAATATTTATTTCCCCCATAGAGATACTAAAGAGCCCTTCTCCAGTCTATACAAGGCCACTTCTGTGACAGCATTGGCCATACAGTCATTGAGGGCTATCTCCATTGTAAATAAAATAAAAGAGCCCTATGCATCTCTACTGTATGCATTCCCCCTCCCACAACCACTGGGGAGATGAATGCACTTCTTCCCCCATTGCTGAGAGACGGGTGGCTTTTCGTTGTGGCCTTGGTGTGGTTGATGTAAGGCATAATGGAAACTGGCTCTGGGTGCTGAGTGGGCACACCTGAGGCCTGTTGGGGGAAAGGTGGGACAGACGTTTGGGTGTGTCACACTGCCCCGTGTCAGAGTGCACTGCACGGACGGCGGCTGGGACGGATTTTTCTTTTGTTGACAGAGATAGAAAAAAAAATTAAAAAATGGGGAAAGAGCGAGAGAGAGAGAGAGAGAGAGAGAGAGAGAGAGAGAGAGAGAGAGAGAGAGAGAGAGAGAGAGAGAGAGAGAGAGAGAGACAGCGAGAGAGAGTTTATGTGTAGCGAATCTCAGACTTTATCTGTATTCCAACACCTGTATAGGGGTGATGAGAAGTACGGGTAGTGAATCAAATTTCCCCATCCCACCACTACAAGACATACATACTCTGTTATCATCCTCCTCCCAATGACTTCTACTCTACTGTCCTCAGTTCCCGCTGTCAAAGTCTACCATTAAAGATGCATTGGGAGGGTTCAGGGGCACCCTCATCACAGTGTTGTACATTACCAAGACCAAAAACTCACATTACTGCCCTAGGAGGAAACCACTACTAAGACGTTTAAGTGAGAGCTCTGGTAAAATTGAATATATTGCACAACTCTACACACTAGTGAATATATTGTGTCTGCCTGGAGAATGGTCCCCCTTTCTATTCTCTTCCTCTGCTTTGGGGGAGGAGGGTCGTTTGACAGTTACAAACTGTGTTTAAGAAGTATATACTGCTCTCCCTTGCTTTGAATCTCTGCAGTGAGAAGTTGGCCACAAAGTTTGCCTTATTCTGTCTTGCTGTTTGACCGTGACTCACTTCGACAATGGTAGGGAGGTCTTCGCCAAACACTGTTTGTTTCCGAGGGGACAATGGAGAATGGATTTAAATCCCATGTTTCTTATTTCACACTGTACTGCTGTGAATGTAGCACTGGCCTTGTTATGGATCAGCAAAGTGTGTTTTTTCCCTGCTTGTTATATGCTGAAAAAACACATTTCCACTATGCATTGTGTTGTGTATTACAGTTTTGTCTGTCTGTCTGTCAGTCTGTCAGTCTGTCAGTCTGTCTGTCTGTCTGTCTGTCTGTCTGTCTGTCTGTCTGTCTGCCTGCCTGCCTGCCTGCCTGCCTGCCTGCCTGCCTGCCTGCCTGCCTGCCTGTATGTCTGTCTGTCTGTCTGTCTGTCGTCTCCCAGGCCTCCCTGCTTGTTGTATTGCTTGTCTTCCAGTTAAGACCTACTAGTGGTGAGGTTAATGCTATTCTCCCCAGTTTGCTGGAGTGGCCCTCACACTTTCAAAGCCCTCTGCATTTCACCGGCGTCACTGCCGGGCGGGGCACTTCAAAGATCCTCTCTCAAAGTCAAAGACACAAAGAAAAACAAGATGCCCTATGCATGATACTCTGGAGAGAATGCATGTTTTGATGCTGAACGATGCATTTAGTCTGCTGGGTGCTATTCACACTATACAGTATCTGTGATTAGCAGACAAAAGAGCCAGTTTGTTCATCTTCAAAAGGTGGACCTACATTACAAAATGGCTGCTAAGCCTCTTGTTATGGGAAGCATCACTTTGGTTTAGAGCCTGACCCATGTTCTACAACTAGACTACATTATTTGCCTCTTGTCACTCTGCATGAGAATCAAATGACATAAATATATGCTCTCTATAAATACAACTAAATACATCAAACTAATTTATCCATCTGTGGTTAACATTAGAACAACCATTTATGTAGAACTATTTGAAGGCAGTCAATAAGGCAGCTAGTCTCGGTGTGGCGTAGTGATTCAGAGCAGAGGTCAGGCAGGGTGAGGTTGAAGCACAATGTTGCATCTGGGTGACGTATCCTTCCAGTGATGCATCACCAGATTAATGACAGGATTAGGAGCGGCCCGTCACTTTACACATGCCCCAATCAACATGACGGATGGACAGTCGGCAACATGACGGATGGACAGTCGGCAACATGACGGATGGGCAGTCGGCAACATGGCGGATGGACAGTCGGCAACATGACAGATGGACAGTCGGCAACATGACGGATGGGCAGTCGGCAAAATGACGGATGGACAGTCGGCAACATGATGGATGGACAGTCGGCAACATGACGGATGGACAGTCGGCAACATGACGGATGGACAGTCGGCAACATGACGGATGGACAGTCGGCAACATGACGGATGGACAGTCGGCAACATGACGGATGGACAGTCGGGGCCAGGTGTTTTTGCTCATTCGTCTTGCGTACCCTTGAACTCCCGCTGTAACTGACCCGCTAAGCTATCACCGAGCACCCCGAAAACATGGATGATTTTGCGAAGGTGACACTTAGGGCTGTTGCGGTGACCGTGGTAACGCCACACCGGCAGTTATGAGTCATGATGTATGTATGCACTCACTAACTGTAAGTCTGTAAGTCGCTCTGGATAAGAGTGTCTGCTAAATGACTAAAATGTAAATGTAAAAATGTAACATTCTATTTGACCTCTTAGTCACGGTAATCTCCTGTTATGCACTCTGGACATGTGTCCTTGATAATGATCATCAGGTCACTAGTGGCCTGGTACTCAGGGCTCTATTTTCCCTCTAACCACTCTGACATCAATGCAAATGCAATCGAAAATTACATCAAACACTTATCATCAAAACAGTATGTGCTTTTAAAACTCACAGTGATTGATCAATTTGAAGAAAGCAGTTCAACAACAGGTTGAAACAGAGTGGAAAACATGGTCGTTGTGGATGTCGTTTCAAAGCCTAACACAACTAAACAGACAGTGACTTCTAAGGTGAGGATTAATTC
This sequence comes from Coregonus clupeaformis, assembly GCF_020615455.1. Lineage (NCBI taxonomy): Eukaryota > Metazoa > Chordata > Actinopteri > Salmoniformes > Salmonidae > Coregonus > Coregonus clupeaformis. The sequence goes on from NC_059215.1 coordinate 94,929, forward strand.
AAAACACTCATATGCATATTAGAGGTTATGCATATGCATAGGCCTATATATGAGCCCAAGCCTGAAAGAAAAACTCTGAATTAAAATAATGATTGTGCCATTATACAATATATAGCCTACTGCATATTACACAAGGCAGAAACGCATAAAATATACTGATTTAAGACATAGTTGGTACATAATTGTTCTAGCCTAAATTAAAACAAATTCAGAGTTAGCTTCAATTATAGTGAATTTGTATTTGATTTTGAATAGCCTAGTAATAGGGCATTTTTTATATTTTCATAATTAATTAGCTACATGATATTTCACCACTGTGTGTTTCCATCTCCTCCCCTCTCTCCTTCATTCATTGACCAGAGTGCAGAGGGGCTGTCAACAGTTTAATGAAATATGTTTCGCTGTGAAAACATGTTACTGTTGATGTTACCGAAAACATTTTACTTGGTTTCCTAAATTAAGCAACAGGGTTGGAGAGCCTATGAAATACAGAGTTTGGGGGGAATATCACCTGTTGCAATGTGGAATCACCGAAGTAGACTATCCAACATGAGTGAAATGAACTGGTTGGAAAGTGGCCTCCATTCTCTATTCGAGTGCATACGGATTACATGTATTTTTTCTCTTGCCCCTGCTCCTGCCATTCTAAATCTAGAATATATGACCCTTTTCAAATTATCACTTTTAGCTCAACATAGCCACTTCATATGCACACTTTTGCTCTGGAATGGGACAAATATATGTTCTATTTTATTCAGCTATTCAATTATATTCCTCTTACTAAAATCCTATAATATAAAAGAATGGCACGGGACTTATAAGCATCTTGTCTGCTAAATGAACAAGCCTACAGCCTATGACATGGCACATAGCCAGATAACATACAGTAGGCAAACTCCTATGCTGTTCTTCTGAAATACATTTCCTTCATATCATAATGTTTCTTTAGACCTGCCTAAAATAAGTAATGTATTTATTGTGTGGTGAATATTCAATTGATTTATAAAAAAAATAAAATAATGATGTAGACGTTCCAAAGGTGCGCATCAGTGGCTTGTATGCGGCTTCTATATATGGAGGCCTGGAGATGCTAAACGTGTTAGCTTAGCCTAGTGCATTAGCTTACTGCTGGGAGCTAGCACACTGCTGCTATCTGCTGCTAACCCATGCATGGCTGCGTATGGGCAGCCTCAGCGGGTATATGAGGCCCCACAGTGCAGGATGAAATATGTTTGCCATAGTTAATTGGGTTAAATGGTGGTCAGACCGGGGCTGAGACAATGCTGTCCGGTCTCCACAGAGAGGGCCTTCACCCTGGGGTGGATGCTAGCAAACACCCCTCCCTCTGGTTCTCCTTCCAGAGGTAACTATTTTGGCTTTAAGTGCACTATATAATTGAATAGGATGCATTTGCAGACACACTTGAGAACTAGAGTTTCAGATATATACTTACGTCATGCAATAAAATGCAAATTAATTACTTAAAAATCATACAATGTGATTTTCTGGATTTTAGATTCTGTCTCTCACAGTTGAAGTGTACCTATGATAAAAATGACAGACCTCTACATACTTTGTAAGTAGGAAAACCTGCAAAATTGGCAGTGTACGAAATACTTGTTCTCCCCACTGTATGTTGGTGTCCCTGAGCACACAATTTAAGTGTCTCTGAATAGAAGTTGGTAATAACACACATTGTGCTTGAAAAGTGAAACTTTTTAAGACCTTCAAATGAATAGCATTTGAGCAAGTTTCCGGGAGATAAACTCGAAAGTGTTCCTAGCTAAAATACAGACTGAACAATATTTTCATTGAGGCCCATAAAGCTCCACAAGGCTTAGCCAGAGACTGCTGGCAGTGACTGACTGCAACACTAACCGGCATGTGGGCTTTACTTCGCCGTTCATCAGGTGAAGAGAGGGGAGCGCAAGGGAGGGAGGGGGCTGTGAGTCACGCTTGGGGAAACACACCACTCGGGGGGTGGGTGACGGCGGGCACCAGGCACGCGGGGCACCTCTGCATGTCCCTCTCTTTCTCATCAGCCGCTCACAGCCGGAGCTTTTTCATGTCTCCGACTCTGCCGTTTTTTTTATTTCAAAATGTTTCTCCTTCCCTTCTTTCCGCCCGTTGAACTGTGGTGCCACAGAAGCTTTTGCTGTTAAGTGTGTCATGGCATTCCACTCTCGGAACTGGAGCAGCTCCCTTGCGCATGACCAACGCCATCAACATCATCACTGCTTTTCTGGGCCTATATCGTCGAGCTCCCTCGCTCACTTTCCTGTTCCCTGCCATTTTGTTGTTGTTGTTGTTGTTGTTGTTGTCGTTCGTTTTGGTGATGTCGTTCTGTGGCTTTCTTGAATATGCATCAGCTGAGAGACAAACAGAGACAATATATTTGGGAGCTGTGCCTGGGTCCCTTATGCTTAAGCATGAGTCAGATATGTGGCAGCATGCTGATTGGAGAGTTTGAGATGGAAACAAACTTTGTGGAACAAATACATTCCGGTGAACAAATACGACATTAAGGAGGGTCCAATACCGTTACCACAGCTCACTGCTGGATATTCTGGAGGGATCCAAAACAAGAGTCTGTGAAGATGGAACTTGACTCAATATTTAAATGCATGTATTTGTAATGATTCATAATTCAGTCTGGAATTAATCCCAAAGACAGTCATATGTAGATTGTGTCACAGGAAAAACAAATACAAGGCTACAGTGACTACATTCCTACTACGACTAAACATCATTGCTTTTCATATCTTTGATTTCTCCCATTATAATTTCCATAGCATTTGCCATGGCATTGTTCTGTCACGGTAAAGAATGTGCTAATGTGAATGTTTAATCATGTTTGTCCTTCAGGACTGGAATCATGCAGCAGGCAGGCTGAGGTACTGACTGTATATTACTGTGCCATGGTAAATATTAACAATGACTAACTTGACACAGGGACATAACACAAAGGTAGAGCCCAGCTGTGGGCACATGTGTGTGTGTGTGTGTGTGTGTGTGTGTGTGTGTGTGTGTGTGTGTGTGTGTGTGTGTGTGTGTGTGTGTGTGTGTGTGTGTGTGTGTCTGTGTTTGTCGTGTGTGTGTGTGTGTGTGTGTGTGTGTGTGTGTGTGTGTGTGTGTGTGTGTGTGTGTGTGTGTGTGTGTGTGTGTGTGTGTGTGTGTGTGTGTGTGTGTGTGTGTGAGACAGCTAGAGAAAGGAGAGAGAATAAAAAGTGAGAGAGAGGGAATAAGAGAAAGGTAATATATAGAAGGCACCAAGCCGAACCAGTCAGAAGCTTAGGAGTTTAGACACTCTTATGATCACCCCACACACCCATAGAAAAAAAAGGTGCTATCTAGAACCTAAAAGTGTTCTTTGGCTGCCCCCATAGGAAAACCCTTTGAACACTTTTGGTTCCAGGTAGAACCAAAAAGGGTTATCCTATGGGGATAGCCGAAGAACCCTTTTGGAACCCTTTTTTTCTAAGAGTGTACAATTGCTTGTCTCAGCGTCTGCTTTTGGACAATAGCTGTCTACTTCTATAATGCACAAGTGAAACGCTCGCAAAGCACAAAGCAACATTGTCAGGAGGAATTTGGAGACGTCTCCGTCTGAATTTTACCTCACTGACCCTATTTGGCACAGTTACAGCCATATTGGAAAGGTAATGCTATGTCAGTGAAGACAACAAGAGAGAATGGTGACTCTTATCATGTTAGATGGGAGTTGGATGATTGTACATGACGTTCTAAAGACGATGCTCTGCAATATTGGCTCATTTGAACAGGAAACATTTATTGCTGTAGGTATTACTTTGAGGCAGCTTTGCCAAATACCTTGGATTCATCCAAAACTGCACCCTTTCCCATATATAGTGCACTACTTTTGATCAGGAATCATAGGGCTCTAGACAAAATTAATGCACTATATAGGAAACAGGGTGTCATTCTGCTCAGGCTGAACATGAGCAAGATCAAACCCTGAATCTACATGCCACCGTAACTAATGAATACTTTTATTAGACCACATCTAATCTGGAGACGTCTGTAGTACACTCAGCTCACACCTGCAGCCGCTGATGCGAATGTGACAAGACAGTCCGTGTGATAAAGTCACAGCTGCCTCCTTCAGATCTCAACAATGCTCTGTTTCTCTTTGTGATAACCTGTGAGCTGCCGTCTGGAGGAATTACAGGGACAAGGATGAGGAACGGATATTGCTTTGGTAGGGAGAGTGGTTATTAGATACACTGTGATCACAGGTGTTTTCGGTTTTCCCTACATTGGTTTTGGGCCATGTACGGTAGGTTACTTTGTGTACTGTACATTGCACTGTGTGTGTGTATTGTGTACACTGTAGAGCACAAAGTTGCCGTGGTTATGAGTTTCAGTCACTTCATAACCTTCCATTTATTTAACCAGCATGGGGAACAGTGTACAGTACAATCAATGTTCCATTGGCCTTCTGCAGCAACCTCTCAAGTTAATACACATAATAAAATAAAATAAAATTTTGTTCTGATTTTCCAAGAACTAGCCTCTGGCTCTCCACGTGAACATTTCCAGTGTAATTCTGAATGAGAAAAAAAAACATCTAACACAATTCACACACCTCATATCCCCCAGCAGCACCCCGACCTAACAGTGTGGTAACTCCCCAAGCTAACCTCTTGGTAACCCCCAAGCTAATCTTTTGGTAACCCCCAAGCTCGACAATACAGAATATTGTGGACCTGCAACTGTACTGACAGAGGCTGATCCTGTACTGAAACCAAACAATTGATGAAGCTGATGGTGCTCACTCCTCGGGAACGCCACACGGCAGCTCCAAGGTCACTGACGAGGTGCTTTGCCTCGGGCGCCGAGCATAGAGGCATGACAGAGGGAGCAGAGGACGCTAGGACGGATCTGCCTCTTCAGATTTCCAAAGAAAAGAGAGATGTTTGAAGAAACACGGATGTAGGAGTCATAAGCATAGATTAAGGATCATTAGAATGAAGACATTCGATGTCTATGGTCAAGAGCTTGTCCGGTATAATTCTTAGACTGCATATCAGAACATATGGACAATAAAGTTC